>NC_069501.1:696718182-696990682 GCF_027579735.1 Bombina bombina
TAGCTAGGGTTACTACAGTGATTTAGACCAATCCCAGGACAGCTGTTTCGTGGTTATTGCCACTCATCAGCTGGGAGTAGGTTAAATCACTGCTTGGTAAAGTTCATTTCTTGGGGAAATTCAACAACAATTAAAATTATGGGGAGGCGAAAAGTGAGTTTAAAATCCTCCACTAAATACAAAATATAGAGAAAATAACTCATTGTGTAAACCATTTACAAATCTAAACAAGTCAGAAGACTTGCTTTAAACCCAGAAACTCTCTGACTACACTCATCAGCTTGGGAGTAGGTTAAATCACTGCTTGGTAAAGTTCATTTCTTGGGGAAATTCAACAACAATTACATTTATCCCATAATTTTAATTGTTGTTGAATTTCCCCCAGAAATTAACTTTACCAAGCAGTGATTTAACCTACTCCCAGCTGATGAGTGGCAATAACCACGAAACAGCTGTCCTGGGATTGGTCTAAATCACTGTACTAACCCTAGCTAAGCATTAAAGCTGTGTAACACAGCAGTGCTATGGCATAAAGGGAAGTCTGTCTTAAAAAGCAGGCTAAAAGTAAAAAGGTGAGACATTGTGAACCTCATTTGAATATCTTACCCAGATTCCTTTGTTGCATTGGAAACAGTGTAGTCAGAGAGTTTCTGGGTTTAAAGCAAGTCTTCTGACTTGTTTAGATTTGTAAATGGTTTACACAATGAGTTATTTTCTCTATATTTTGTATTTAGTGGAGGATTTTAAACTCGCTTTTCTCCTCCCCATAATTTTTATTGTTGAATTTCCCCCAGAAATGAACTTTACCAAGCAGTGATTTAACCTACTCCCAGCTGATGAGTGGCAATAACCACAAAACAGCTGTCCTGGGATTGGTCTAAATGACTGTACTAACCCTAGCTAAGCATTAAAGCTGTGTAACGCAGCAGTGCTATGGCATAAAGGGAAGTCTGTCTTAAAAAGCAGGCTAAAAGTAAAAAGGTGAGTCATTGTGGACCTCATTTGCATATCTTACCCAGATTCCTTTGCTGCATTGGAAACAGTGTAGTCAGAGAGTTTCTGGGCTTAAAGCAAGTCTTCTGACTTGTTTAGATTTGTAAATGGTTTACACAATGAGTTATTTTCTCTATATATTATAGCATAATTTATGTAAGAACTTACCTGATAAATTCATTTCTTTCATATTAGCAAGAGTCCATGAGCTAGTGACGTATGGGATATACATTCCTACCAGGAGGGGCAAAGTTTCCCAAACCTCAAAATGCCTATAAATACACCCCTCACCACACTCACAAATCAGTTTAACGAATAGCCAAGAAGTGGGGTGATAAGAAAAAAGTGCGAAAGCATAAAAAATAAGGAATTGGAATAATTGTGCTTTATACAAAAAAATCATAACCACCACAAAAAAGGGTGGGCCTCATGGACTCTTGCTAATATGAAAGAAATGAATTTATCAGGTAAGTTCTTACATAAATTATGTTTTCTTTCATGTAATTAGCAAGAGTCCATGAGCTAGTGACGTATGGGATAATAAATACCCAAGATGTGGAACTTCCACGCAAGAGTCACTAGAGAGGGAGGGATAAAAATAAAGACAGCCAATTCCGCTGAAAAACAATCCACACCCTAAAATAAAGTTTCAATCTTATAATGAAAAAAACTGAAATTATAAGCAGAAGAATCAAACTGAAACAGCTGCCTGAAGTACTTTTCTACCAAAAACTGCTTCAGAAGAAGAAAACACATCAAAATGGTAGAATTTAGTAAAAGTATGCAAAGAAGACCAAGTTGCTGCTTTGCAAATCTGATCAACCGAAGCTTCATTCCTAAACACCCAGGAAGTAGAGACTGACCTAGTAGAATGAGCTGTAATCCTTTGAGGCGGAGTTTTACCCGACTCGACATAAACATGATGAATCAAAGACTTTAACCAAGACGCCAAAGAAATGGCAGAAGCCTTCTGACCTTTCCTGGAACTGGAAAAGATAACAAATAGACTAGAGGTCTTACGGAAATCTTTAGTAGCTTCAACATAATATTTCAAAGCTCTAACTACATCCAAAGAATGTAACGATCTTTCCTTAGAATTCTTAGGATTAGAACACAATGAAGGAACCACAATTTCTCTACTAATGTTGTTAGAATTCACAACCTTAGGTAAAAACTTAAATGAAGTCCGCAACACCGCCTTATCCTGATGAAAAATCAGAAAAGGAGATTCACAAGAAAGAGCAGATAACTCATAAACTCTTCTAGCAGAAGAGATGGCTAAAAGAAACAAAACTTTCGAAGAAAGTAATTTAATATCCAGAGAATGCATAGGTTCAAATGGAGGAGCTTGTAGAACACCCAGAACCAAATTCAAACTCCAAGGAGGAGAAATTGACTTAATGACAGGTTTTATACGAACCAAAGCCTGTACAAAACAATGAATATCAGGAAGATTAGCAATCTTTCTGTGAAATAGTACAGAAAGAGCAGAAATTTGTCCTTTCAAGGAACTTGCAGACAAACCTTTATCCAGACCATCCTGAAGAAATTGTAAAATTCTAGGAATTCTAAAAGAATGCCAAGAAAATTGATGAGAAGAACACTAAGAAATGTAAGTCTTCCAGACTCGATAATATATCTTCCTAGACACAGATTTACGAGCCTGTAACATAGTATTAATTACGGAGTCAGAGAAACCTCTATGACTGAGAATCAAGCGTTCAATCTCCATACCTTCAAATTTAATGATTTGATATCCTGATGGAAAAAAGGACCTTGAGATAAAAGGTCTGGTCTTAACGGAAGAGTCCACGGTTGGCAAGTAGCCATCCGAACAAGATCTGCATACCAAAACCTGTGAGGCCATGCTGGAGCCACCAGCAGTACAAACGAACGCTCCTTTAGAATCTTGGAGATCACTCTTGGAAGAAGAACTAGAGGCGGAAAGATATAGGCAGGATGATACTTCCAAGGAAGTGACAATGCATCCACTGCCTCCGCCTGAGGATCCCTGGATCTGGACAGATACCTGGGAAGCTTCTTGTTTAGATGAGAAGACATCAGATCTATTTCTGGAAGTCCCCAGATTTGAAAAATCTGAAGAAATACCTCTGGGTGAAGAGACCATTCGCCCGGATAAAAGGTCTGGCGACTGAGATAATCCGCTTCCCAATTGTCTATACCTGGGATGTGAACCGCAGAAATTAGACAGGAGCTGGATTCTGCCCATACAAGTATTCGAGATACTTCTTTCATAGCCAGAGGACTGTGAGTCCCTCCTTGATGATTGACATATGCCACGGTTGTGACATTGTCCGTCTGAAAACAAATGAACGATTCTCTCTTCAGAAGAGGCCATGACTGAAGAGCTCTGAAAATCGCACAGAGTTCCAAAATGTTGATTGGTAATCTCGCCTCCTGAGATTCCAAAACCCCTGCGCTGTCAGAGACCCCCATACAGCTCCCAAACCTGTCAGACTCGCATCTGTTGAGATCACAGTCCAGGTTGGAAGAACAAAAGAAGCCCCCTGAACTAAACGATGGTGGTCTGTCCACCACATCAGAGAGTGTCGTACAATCAGTTTTAAAGATATTAATTGAGATATCTTTGTATAATCCCTGCACCACTGGTTCAGCATACAGAGCTGAAGAGGTCGCATGTGAAAACGAGCAAAGGGGATCGCGTCCGATGCAGCAGTCATAAGACCTAGAATTTCCATGCATAAGGCTACCGAAGGGAATAATTGAAACTGAAGGTTTCGACAAGCTGAAACCAATTTCAGACGTCTCTTGTCCGTCAGAGACAAAGTCATGGACACTGAATCTATCTGGAAACCTAAAAAGGTTACCCTTGTCTGAGGAATCAATGAACTCTTTGGTAAATTGATCCTCCAACCATGTTCTTGAAGAAACGATACAAGTCGATTTGTATGAGATTCTGCTAGATGTGAAGACTGAGCAAGTACCAAGATATCGTCCAAATAAGAAAATACCACAATACCCTGTTCTCTGATTACAGATAGAAGGGCACCGAGAACCTTTGTAAAAATCCTTGGAGCTGTTGCTAAGCCGAACGGCAGAGCCACAAACTGGTAATGCTTGTCTAGAAAAGAGAATCTCAGAAACTGATAGTGATCTGGATGAATCGTAATATGCAGATATGCATCTTGTAAATCTATTGTGGACATATAATGCCCTTGCTGAACAAAAGGCAGAATAGTCCTTATAGTTACCATTTTGAATGTTGGTATCCTTACATAACGATTCAATATTTTCAAATCCAGAACTGGTCTGAAGGAATTCTCCTTCTTTGGTTCAATAAATAGATTTGAGTAAAACCCCAGACCCTGTTCCAGAACCGGAACTGGCACAATTACTGCAGCCAACTCTAGATCTGAAACACATTTCAGAAACGCCTGAGCCTTCACTAGATTTATTGGAACGCGAGAAAGAAAAAATCTTCTTGCAGGTGGCCTTATCTTGAAACCTATTCTGTACCCTTGTGAAACAATGTTCTGAATCCAAAGACTGTGAACCGAATTGATCCAAATTTCTTTGAAAAATCGTAATCTGCCCCCTACCAGCTGCAATGGAATGAGGGCAGCACCTTCATGTGGACTTGGGAGCTGGCTTTGGCTTTCTAAAAGGCTTGGATTTATTCCAGACTGGAGATGGTTTCCAAACAGAAACCGTTCCTTTAGGGGAAGGGTCAGGCTTTTGTTCCTTATTCTGACGAAAGGAACGAAAACGATTAGCAGCCCTATATTTACCTTTAGATTTTTTTATCCTGGGGTAAAAAAGTTCTTTTCCCCCCAGTAACAGTTGAAATAATAGAATCCAACTGTGAACCAAACAATTTATTACCTTGGAAAGAAAGGGAAAGCAAAGTTGACTTAGAAGACATATCAGCATTCCAAGTTTTAAGCCATAAAGCTCTTCTAGCTAAAATAGCTAAAGACATATACCTGACATCAACTCTAATGATATCAAAGATGGCATTACAAATAAAGTTATTAGCATGTTGAAGAAGTTTAACAATGCTATGAGTATTATGATCTGTCACTTGTTGCGCTAAAGCCTCCAACCAAAAGGTTGAAGCTGCAGCAACATCAGCCAAAGATATAGCAGGTCTAAGTAGATTACCTGAACATAAATAAGCTTTTCTTAGAAAAGATTCAATTTTCATATCTAAAGGATCCTTAAAGGAAGTACTATCTGCCGTAGGAATAGTAGTACGTTTAGCAAGAGTAGAGATTGCCCCATCAACCTTAGGGATTTTGTCACAAAACTCTAATCTGTCAGATGGCACAGGATACAATTTCTTAAACCTTTTAGAAGGAGTAAAAGATTTACCCAGATTATTCCATTCCCTAGACATTACTTCAGAAATAGCATCAGGGACGGGAAAAACTTCCGGAATAACTATAGGAGGTTTAAAAACCGTATTTAAACGCTTAGATTTAGTATCAAGAGGACTAGATTCCTCCATTTCTACTGCGATTAAGACTTCTTTAAGCAAAGAACGAATAAATTCCATTTTAAATAAATAAGAAGATTTATCAGTGTCAATATCTGAGACAGAATCCTCTGAACCAGAAAAATCATCATCAGAAACAGAATCAGAATGATGATGTTCATTTAAAAATTCATCTGAAATATGAGAAGATTTGGAAGACCTTTTACGTTTACTGGAAGGAGAAATAACAGACCTAGCCTTCCTAATAGATTTAGAAACAAAATCTCTTATATTAACAGGAACATCCTGAGTATTAGATGTTGATGGAACAGCAACAGGTAATGGAATATTACTAATGGAAATACTATCTGCATTAGTAAGTTTATCATGACATTCATCACAAACTACAGCCGGAGGAACAGTTACCACAAGTTTACAACAAATGCACTTAACTTTGGTAGAACCAGCATCAGGCAGCGTTTTTCCAGAAGTAGCTTCTGATCCAGGGTCAATCTGAGACATCTTGCAATATGTAAGAGAAAAAACAACATATAAAGCAAAATCTATCAAATTCCTTAAATGACAGTTTCAGGAATGGGAAAAAATGCCAATGAACAAGCTTCTAGTAACCAGAAGCAAATAAACAATGAGACTTAAATAATGTGGAGACAATAATGACGCCCATATTTTTAGCGCCAAAAAAGACGCCCATATTATTTGGCGCCTACATGCTTTTGGCGCCAAGAATGACACCACATCGGGCGACACCGACATTTTTGGCGCAAAACGTCAAAAAAATAACGCAATCACGAACAACTTCCGGCGACAAGTATGACGCCGGAAATGACAAAGAATTTTTTTGCGCCAAAAAAGTCAGCGCCAAGAATGACGCAATAAAATGAAGCATTTTCAGCCCCCGCGAGCCTAACAGCCCACAGGAAAAAAAGTCAAATTTTTTAAGGTAAGAAAAAATTAATTATTCATATGCATTATCCCAAATAATGAAACTGACTGTCTGAAAAAAGGAATATTGATCATCCTGAATCAAGGCAAATAAATGTTTAAACACATATATTTAGAACTTTATATAAAAGTGCCCAACCATAGCTTAGAGTGTCACAAAAAATAACTTACTTACCCCAGGAAACTCATCTACATGTAGTAGAAAGCCAAACCAGTACTGAAACGAGAATCAGTAGAGGTAATGGTATATAAGAGTATATCGTCGATCTGAAAAGGGAGGTAAGAGATGAATCTCTACGACCGATAACAGAGAACCTATGAAATAGATCCCGTAGAAGGAGACCATTGAATTCAAATAGGCAATATTCTCTTCACATCCCTCTGACATTCACTGCACTCTGAGAGGAAAACCGGGCTCCAGCCTGCTGCGAAGCGCATATCAACGTAGAATCTAGCACAAACTTACTTCACCACCTCCATGGGAGGCAAAGTTTGTAAAACTGATTTGTGGGTGTGGTGAGGGGTGTATTTATAGGCATTTTGAGGTTTGGGAAACTTTGCCCCTCCTGGTAGGAATGTATATCCCATACGTCACTAGCTCATGGACTCTTGCTAATTACATGAAAGAAATATATATATATGTATAGATCCAAAAAAATCATCCCCTCCTACTCTCCATTCCGTTACTGACTGCACGCCGAGGGACATACACAGAGACTGCTG
The DNA here is from genome assembly GCF_027579735.1 of Bombina bombina. Classification (NCBI taxonomy): domain Eukaryota; kingdom Metazoa; phylum Chordata; class Amphibia; order Anura; family Bombinatoridae; genus Bombina; species Bombina bombina. The sequence continues at coordinate 696,725,318 of NC_069501.1, forward strand.
ATTGTGCTCCAGGTAGGCGAGGATTGTTTGTATGCTTTATATATATATATATATATATATATATATAATGTGTGTGTGTGTGTGTGTGTATATGTGTATGTGTGTATATATATATGTGTGTGTGTGTGTGTATATATATATATATATATATATGTGTGTGTGTGTGTATGTATATGTGTGTATGTGTATATATATATATATATATAGCATACAAACAATCCTCGCCTACCTGGAGCGCAATCAGCAGTGTCTGTGTATGTCCCTCGCCGTGCAGTCAGTAGCGCAACGGAGAGTGGGAGGGGATGATTTTTTTCGATATATATATATATATATATATATATATATATATATATATATATATTCCTGGAAAAACGGATGCACTCTCAGGTCTTTTTAGTGAAGAAAAAATCTTTAATGTAACGTTTTCAGGGACTTCTTCCCCGTCATCATGCACCTGTTTAAACAAACTATGTAACACTTTAATTAAAGTTAGAGACATTTAATAAAGCTGTGTATTAATTACCACATAGCACTTACTAAGTTTTTACAAATAATTAAGTTTACACACACACACACATATATATATATATATATATATATATATATATACACATATATACACACACACATATATGTATATATATATATATATATATATATATATACACACACACATATATCTATATATGCATATATATATATATCTATATATGCATATATATATATATAGGTAAACAGTAGAAAATATAGTAGTAGATATACCCCAGTCTAACTTGTTTCAGCCATGTGGCCGTACTCATAGACTGCTGTGGTATTCTGTATTAACAGAGAATATATACAGGTGCATATAAAACAATTAATTGCATCATCCAATTAAAAACATTCGGCTAGATTTAGAGTTTTGTCGGTAACGACCCGCGTAGCTAACGCTGGCTTTTTTCTGGCCGCACCTTTAAAATAACTCTGGTATTGAGAGTCCACAGAATGGCTGCGTTAGGCTCCAAAAAAGGAGCATACAGCATATTTAACGCAACTTCAACTCTCGATACCAGAGTTGCTTACGGACGCGGCCAGCCTCAAAAACGTGCTCGTGCACGATTCCCCCATAGGAAACAATGGGGCTGTTTGAGCTGAAAAAAAACCTAACACCTGCAAAAAAGCCGCGTTCAGCTCCTAACGCAGCCCCATTGTTTGCTATGGGGAAACACTTCCTACGTCTGCACCTAACACTCTAACATGTACCCCGAGTCTAAACACCCCTAACCTTACACTTATTAACCCCTAATCTGCCGCCCCCTGCATATTATTATTAACCCCTAATCTGCCGCTCTGTAAACCGCCGCTACTTACATTATCCCTATGTACCCCTAATCTGCTGCCCCTAACACCGCCGACCCCTATATTATATTTATTAACCCCTAATCTTCCGCCCACAACGTCGCCTCCACCTGCCTACACTTATTAACTCCTAATCTGCCGACCGGATCGGACCGCTATTATAATAAAGTTATTAACCCCTAATCCGCCTCACTCCCACCTCAATAACCCTATAATAAATAGTATTAACCCCTAATCTGCCCTCCCTAACATCGCCGACACCTAACTTCAAACATTAACCCCTAATCTGCCGACTGGAGCTCACCGCTATTCTAATAAATGTATTAACCCCTAAAGCTAAGTCTAACCCTAACACTAACACCCCCCTAAATTAAATATAATTTAAATCTAACAAAATTAATTAACTCTTATTAAATAAATTATTCCTATTTAAAGCTAAATACTTACCTGTAAAATAAATCCTAATATAGCTACAATATAAATTATAATTATATTATAGCTATTTTAGGATTTATATTTATTTTACAGGTAACTTTGTATTTATTTTAACCAGGTACAATAGCTATTAAATAGTTAAGAACTATTTAATAGCTAAAATAGTTAAAATAATTACAAAATTACCTGTAAAATAAATCCTAACCTAAGTTACAATTAAACCTAACACTACACTATCAATAAATTAATTAAATAAAATATCTACAAATAAATACAATGAAATAAACTAACTAAAGTACAAAAAATAAAAAAGAACTAAGTTACAAAAAATAAAAAAATATTTACAAACATTAGAAAAATATTACAACAATTTCAAACTAATTACACCTACTCTAAGCCCCCTAATAAAATAACAAAGCCCCCCAAAATAAAAAAATGCCCTACCCTATTCTAAATTACAAAAGTTCAAAGCTCTTTTACCTTACCAGCCCTGAACAGGGCCCTTTGCGGGGCATGCCCCAAAGAATTCAGCTCTTTTGCCTGTAAAAAGAAACATACAATACCCCCCCAACATTACAACCCACCACCCACATACCCCTAATCTAACCCAAACCCCCCTTAAATAAACCTAACACTAAGGCCCTGAAGATCTTCCTACCTTATCTTCACCCTGCCAGGTTCACCGATCCATCCTCGGAAGTCTTGATCCAAGCCTCGGAAGTGTTGATCCAAGCCCAAGCGGGGGGCTGAAGAGTGACGTCCATCCTCGGGCTGAAGTCTGGATCCAAGCCGCGACTGAAGTAATCCATCCTCGGGCTGAAGTCGGACGTCCATCATCTGGATGAAGTCTTCTATCAAGCCGCATCTTCAATCTTCTTTCTTCTGGAGCGGAGCGGAACCATCTTCTTCCAAGCCGACACGGAACATCCTCTTCAACCGACGACTAGACGACGAATGACGGTTCCTTTAAATGACGTCATCCAAGATGGCGTCCCTCAAATTCCGATTGGCTGATAGGATTCTATCAGCCAATCGGAATTAAGGTAGGAAAATTCTGATTGGCTGATGGAATCAGCCAATCAGAATCAAGTTCAATCCGATTGGCTGATCTAATCAGCCAATTGGATTGAACTTGATTCTGATTGGCTGATTCCATCAGCCAATCAGAATTTTCCTACCTTAATTCCGATTGGCTGATAGAATCCTATCAGCCAATCGGAATTCGAGGGACGCCATCTTGGATGACGTCCCTTAAAGGAACCGTCATTCGTCGGGAAGTCGTCGGAAGAAGAAGATGGGTCCGCGGTGGAGGTCTTCAAGATGGAGCCGGTCCTCATCGGATGAAGATAGAAGATGCCGCTTGGAAGAAGATGGTTGCCGGTCCGGATCTACTCTTCTTCCCGGATAGGATGAAGACTTTGGAGCCTCTTCTGGACTTCTTCAGCCGTCGGATGATGGATGTCTATCCCCCGCTTGGGCTTAGATGAAGATATCGGAGCCAGGATAGATTGGTGTGATACCCGGTGAGGTGAAAACAAGGTAGGAAGATCTTCATGGGCTTAGTGTTAGGTTTATTTAAGGGGGGTTTGGGTTAGATTAGGGGTATGTGGGTGGTGGGTTGTAATGTTGGGGGGGGTGTATTGTATGTGTTTTTTTACAGGAAAAAGAGCTGAATTTCTTGGGGCATGCCCCGCAAAGGGCCCTGTTCAGGGCTGGTAAGGTAAAAGAGCTTTGAACTTTTGTAATTTAGAATAGGGTAGGGCATTTTTTATTTTGGGGGGCTTTGTTATTTTATTAGGGGGCTTAGAGTAGGTGTAAGTAGTTTAAAATTGTTGTAATATTTTTCTTATGTTTGTAAATATTTTTTTATTTTTTTGTAACTTAGTTCTTTTTTATTTTTTGTACTTTAGTTAGTTTATTTCATTGTAGTTATTTGCAGGTATTGTATTTAATTAATTTATTGATAGTGTAGTGTTAGGTTTAATTGTATTTAATTGTAGGTATTTAATTTAATTTATTTATTGATAGTGTAGTGTTAGGTTTAATTGAAACTTACAAATATCAATTGCCGTGGGCAATTGCAAGAATGTACTTGAGTAGCACTCACCAGCAATTAATCTATTTAGGTCCAATGCTACCATAGGTAAAGAAGCCCAAGGGGGGCGAATAAAACTTAACTTTTATTATATTGATTAAAATCTTTACAACACATTAAAATTCACAAACAGTGTGAGGTGAGGGAATGCTGCTCCAAGGAAGGAGTTAACCATTTATATATTCTGGTAAATTCAGGGGAGAATATCCTCACTATTGTGGGGTGCTACAATGTACCTCGGGTGTCACCCTTTTATATATGAGATCCTGAGTTATATCTCAGGTGTAGCTGATCCACCAATAGTTGTGTCAGTCCTCAGTGTGAGGAGTGTGAATAATAATTTTAATTTTTGGGAACCAAACTGTAACGGTCCCCACCAGCTATTGGCCACTCCTATGTTGGAAAATGAAATAGAATTACCACCTTACTGACTGTACTGGAGGGACTGTCAGCTGCATCGTACTGGGTTAGGTAGATATGCTTATATTGTGAGGCGATATCTGGGGGGCGATATAGCACGCCTTTTTAGAGAAATCGTTATACCCACTTATATACGTGGGTTCGAAAGTATTCCCCTACTTATAGGGAGGATCAGATTAGGCGTACTCCAGTATTAATCTGATATTGCAAATATTCTGTACTTGTGTATGGATAGCTCTGTAGGTTAATTCGAATTGTTTATAGGTGCCAACAAATGTTAGTATGATTCCATACAGAGAGCTAAATATACATATAGGTCCGGTACGATATTGGTTTATTTAATACTGGATGAAATACTTTGTGCAGGCTAATATATGTTATAGTGTGCGGTGCTTATACTCGTGTAATAATGCTTAGTATCTAGGTGAGAGCCTTAGTGACGAGAGCGGGCAGAACTTAGCTGTCGAATGACAGTGGTAGTATTCAGAAATTATTGCTTGACTGGATACTGACCTCCTATATGTCAGAGTGGCTGATTTCTACAACTGTGATGTCAGATAACTGCCCCTACTTGGTTATATATACACAGGCTTTCGTAGCGTCAAGGATACACCTATAGATTCCTTTTCATAAGATTAAAGTTAACAGTATACTTCGCCAGTCATTACTGTCTATATTGACCCCCAGATTTTATCTAATCTTTCTCCCCAGTGTTATATGCTGGTTTGGGAGTATATAGCTTTTTTAACCGGAGGCTATCTGTAGTTACCGTTAATGGAGTAGCTAAGCGGTTATTTTAGCCTAGATGGTAAAATTGGTATTGCCGTTTAGCCTCCCCAGCTTGTAGTATAAATAAATAGATCACTTAATATTCTAGGTTATGGTAGCTGTGAAGCCCTTTTACCGTAATAGATTAATTCGTGTTATGTCTATTTTTACGGTAGCGATTAGTAAGGTGCTGATACCAACAATTAGCAGCTTGTATATAGCTAGAGGATCTCGATTGCACACACTTTCTCACACATATACCATTTTAAATTATTTTCTAGTTAGACATTCATACACCAAATCACACTGTTTGTTAAGTTAAAAAGGAGAAAAGTTCTCCAACTGCCCTGACATGTTTCGCCACGAAGGCTTAGCTAACTAGAAAATAATTTAAAATGGTATATGTGTGAGAAAGTGTGTGCAATCGAGATCCTCTAGCTATATATAAGCTGCTAATTGTTGGTATCAGCACCTTACTAATCACTACCGTAAAAATAGACATAACACAAATTAATCTATTACGGTAAAAGGGCTTCACAGCTACCATAACCTAGAATATTAAGTGATCTATTTATTTATACTACAAGCTGGGGAGGCTAAACGGCAATACCAATTTTACCATCTAGGCTAAAATAACCGCTTAGCTACTCCATTAACGGTAACTACAGATAGCCTCCGGTTAAAAAAGCTATATACTCCCAAACCAGCATATAACACTGGGGAGAAAGATTAGATAAAATCTGGGGGTCAATATAGACAGTAATGACTGGCGAAGTATACTGTTAACTTTAATCTTATGAAAAGGAATCTATAGGTGTATCCTTGACGCTACGAAAGCCTGTGTATATATAACCAAGTAGGGGCAGTTATCTGACATCACAGTTGTAGAAATCAGCCACTCTGACATATAGGAGGTCAGTATCCAGTCAAGCAATAATTTCTGAATACTACCACTGTCATTCGACAGCTAAGTTCTGCCCGCTCTCGTCACTAAGGCTCTCACCTAGATACTAAGCATTATTACACGAGTATAAGCACCGCACACTATAACATATATTAGCCTGCACAAAGTATTTCATCCAGTATTAAATAAACCAATATCGTACCGGACCTATATGTATATTTAGCTCTCTGTATGGAATCATACTAACATTTGTTGGCACCTATAAACAATTCGAATTAACCTACAGAGCTATCCATACACAAGTACAGAATATTTGCAATATCAGATTAATACTGGAGTACGCCTAATCTGATCCTCCCTATAAGTAGGGGAATACTTTCGAACCCACGTATATAAGTGGGTATAACGATTTCTCTAAAAAGGCGTGATATATCGCCCCCCAGATATCGCCTCACAATATAAGCATATCTACCTAACCCAGTACGATGCAGCTGACAGTCCCTCCAGTACAGTCAGTAAGTTGGTAATTCTATTTCATTTTCCAACATAGGAGTGGCCAATAGCTGGTGGGGACCGTTACAGTTTGGTTCCCAAAAATTAAAATTATTATTCACACTCCTCACACTGAGGACTGACACAACTATTGGTGGATCAGCTACACCTGAGATATAACTCAGGATCTCATATATAAAAGGGTGACACCCGAGGTACATTGTAGCACCCCACAATAGTGAGGATATTCTCCCCTGAATTTACCAGAATATATAAATGGTTAACTCCTTCCTTGGAGCAGCATTCCCTCACCTCACACTGTTTGTGAATTTTAATGTGTTGTAAAGATTTTAATCAATATAATAAAAGTTAAGTTTTTTATTCGCCCCCCTTGGGCTTCTTTACCTATGGTAGCATTGGACCTAAATAGATTAATTGCTGGTGAGTGCTACTCAAGTACATTCTTGCAATTGCCCACGGCAATTGATATTTGCGAGTTAGTCTTTCCCTATGTACAGCACCCAGTCTCCCTAATTACTATTGGTATTTCTCATATTCTGAGAAGAAATCCGAAAACCAGTGGGACACAGCGTTAGTAGTGCCGTCGTCTTTTTCTTGTCAGTTTCTTAATTGTAACTTAGGTTAGGATTTATTTTACAGGTAATTTTGTAATTATTTTAACTATTTTAGCTATTAAATAGTTCTTAACTATTTAATAGCTATTGTACCTGGTTAAAATAAATACAAAGTTAACTGTAAAATAAATATAAATCCTAAAATATCTATAATATAATTATGATTTATATTGTAGCTATATTAGGGTTTATTTTACAGGTAAGTATTTAGTTTTAAATAGGAATAGTTTATTTAATAAGAGTTAATTTATTTCGTTAGATTTAAATTATATTTAACTTAGGGGGGTGTTAGTGTTAGGGTTAGACTTAGCTTTAGGGGTTAATACATTTATTAGAATAGCGGCGAGATTCGGTCAGCAGATTAGGGGTTAATAATTGAAGTTAGGTGTCGGCGATGTTAGGGAGGGCAGATTAGGGGTTAATAAATATAATATAGGGGTCGGCGGTGTTAGGGGCAGCACATTAGGGGTACATAGCTATAATGTAGGTGGCGGCTCTTTGCGGTCGGCAGATTAGGGGTTAATTATTGTAGGTAGGTGACGGCGACGTTGTGGGGGGCAGGTTAGGGGTTAATAAATATAATATAGGGGTCGGCGATGTTAGGGCAGCAGATTAGGGGTACATAGCTATAATGTAGCTGGCGGCGGCGTGCGGACGGCAGATTAGGGGTTAATAAGTGTAGGTAGCTGGCGGCGACGTTGTGGGGGGCAGATTAGGGGTTAACAAATATAATATAGGGGTCGGCGGTGTTAGGGGCAGCAGATTAGGGGTACATAAGGATAACGTAGGTGGCCGTCGGCAGATTAGGGGTTAAAAAAATTTAATCGAGTGTCGGCGATGTGGGGGGGCCTCGGTTTAGGGGTACATAGGTAGTTTATGGGTGTTAGTGTACTTTAGAGCACAGTAGTTAAGAGCTTTATAAACCGGCGTTAGCCCAGAAAGCTCTTAACTACTGACTTTTTTCTGCGGCTGGAGTTTTGTCGTTAGAATTCTAACGCTCACTTCAGCCACGACTCTAAATACCGGAGTTAGAAAGATCCCATTGAAAAGATAGGATACGCAATTGACGTAAGTGGATCTGCGGTATGGAAAAGTCGCGGCTGAAAAGTGAGCGTTAGACCCTTTTTTGACTGACTCCAAATACCGGCGGTAGCCTAAAACCAGCGTTAGGAGCCTCTAACGCTGGTTTTCACGGCTACCGCCAAACTCCAAATCTAGGCCATTGTTTGCTAACAAGCACTGTGATTTTAACTCTTTCATATATGTGTCAAGCTGTGGCTTTATTTGAAAAATTTGTATTAACACTATATAGCCACTGTTACCCTTTGTTATTTTTGTGTATAAAGTTGATTATTTATTCCCTTATATGCCTCTAGTGTTCAAAACTTCCAAAAATTAATAAAAAATAATAATAAATGAATATAGTTAATCCTACTAATAAAAATGTTCTGAAAGGTGTCAAACATTTGCTATCTATGATGTGAAGTTACCACTAAACCTCAAATCGTTAAAATAAATTGTCATGGTTTAAATTGTATGATCATTCAAATCCTAAATTCTGATGTTAATACTGCTTGTTTGTTTACATATGTATGTCTTCAGACACAATGTTGGTCTTGCTCTCTTAATTAAATTTATCAATATGTAGGGGATTCTATTTGAACATTATAGAAAAACAGGTTAATGTAAAACATATCTGTTTGATCAACTTGAAACTTATACTAAAGTTTCTTTTTCACTACTTTATTATATATATTGCTAGTTTTCTGTTTTGGACTAGTCAATATGTTTAAAGTGAAAACATTTTTTGTTTGTAACTTTGTGCAAGTTAAAAAGTTGTCATATCTTTTTATTTATACTTACTATTGTCATATATATATATATATATATATATATATATATATATATATATATGTGTGTGTGTGTGTGTGTATATATATATATATATATATATATATATATATATGTGTGTGTGTGTAAACTTAATTATTTGTAAAAACTTAGTAAGTGTGATATGGTAATTAATACACAGCTTTATTAAATGCCTCTAACTTTAATTAAAGTGTTACATAGTTTGTTTAAACAGGTGAATATAAAATACTTTCTAATACTGTTGTAACTTTTCAAGTAGGTTCAGTAACCTGGGCCTGCAAAGGATAAACTGATGGGGCGGGAGACTTCAATCACTTTCCCCATCTGCAGTGCATGGGTAGGCCCTAACATTCAGATTGGAAGGGAGGCCCTCAGGATGATGACACATGGTTGTCATACACACAGCTGAATGGATGTGCATGATGACCACAGATCGCCATTCCCATCCAAAGGGTTAAGATAGCAAAGAGGAAGAAATAATTGTTGTATGATATCTGATTTACTAGCTATTTAATAATGTTTTGAGGCATGAAGAAGGCACAGATAATACTAGAGAGAGAGCGAGCGTGAGAGTGAGAGTTTTTATACTCATGGACATATCCTTTATTGTGTAGCAGATTTACATTAGAGATTTGTATTACTACCAAGTTATTTATTATTTGTTGTTTGTGTGATATATTGTATAAATAACTATCAAGTCAGATATGGGGCTAAATTTACCATCCCTGCAGATGGACCGTATTGCACGTAGTGGACCTGTCTGCCTGCAATCGCTACTTGTGATGCTCCATCGCACAGTGAAATTTAACATTGAATGACCTATCTTTATTTTAGATTGAACCTTCTGCGTTGTAGTAGAGAATGCTTATTGGTTTAATGTGTGTGCCAGCAAACTGCCCATGTGTCTTCCTAACTGCACAATCAGATAGATAAAAGTAAACAGACAGGTCAACAGTTCTTCCAATTCATTTATCCTGTTTGAAAAAGTGTGTTGGCGTGTGTGTAGATAAAGTTGTTTAATGTGCACATTACGTGGTTTGGGGAAGTAGTTTTCAATCATAGCAATTCATTTAATGGGACAGTATACACTCATTTTCATATAACTGCATGTAATAGACACTACTATAAAGAACAAGATGCCTAGATACTGATATAAAAATCCAGTATAAAACTGTTTAAACACTTACTTAGAAACTCTCAGTTTAGCTCTGTTGAAAAGGTAGCTGGAAAGCCCACTGCACGTGGGAAATAAGACACTCCCCCCCTCCCCCTTCTTTTGCATATGAAAAGACCCTTTACATAAACAGGAGCAAGCTGGAGAAGGTAGCTGACGGTATTCACATAAAACTTTGGGGCTTGGTTATGAGTCTGAAAATCAGAGCAATGTTATTTAAAAATAAGCAAAATTATACTTTTTTCGAAAATCAACTTTATGGGCTTTATAAATAGATCATCTGCAAAACATTTATGCAAAGAAAAAATTACCATTATAATTTTGTGTCTTTCAATTTTACCCTTTTATGTTAGAGAATATATCATAAACTGTATAATGGAAAATCAAAGTAACTGGAAATTGATTAAAAGCATTTCTTATTGTAGGCACAAGAGTAAAATTAATATCTTAAAAAAAAAGAGAAAAAAAAGCTTTTCTTACAAAGCTAATGTTGTACCTGGTAATAGTTAAAAATAATGTGTACATTAACTTTGAAATTTCATGGTAGAGGCTACAGATAAAGTGTAGTTATGTTTAATATTTTCCTTAAAAATTTGTGTTTCATGTCTCTTTTCTTTCATGATTTAGCTAGATCATACAATTTTAAACAAATTTCCAATTGTCTTCCATTATCTAATTTGCTTTATTGTTTTGATATCCTTTGTTGAATATGTACTAATACACTACTGAGAGCTAGCTGAAAGTCAGTAACAAAAGTCATGTATGTGCAGTCACCAATCAGCAGCTTTTGAGCCTACCTAGGTATTCTTTTAAACAAAAGATACAAAGAGAACAAATCAAATTAGATCATAGAAAAAATAGGAAAGTTATTTAAAATTGCATGCTCTATCTGTATCATTAAAGAAACAATTTGAGTTTCATGTCCCTTTTAATGTTTCATTCTTTAAAGGATTTCCAATTTACTTCTTTTATCAAATTTGCTTTGTTCCAATGATATTTTGTAACAGTGGATCCATTTATACAGAAATATTTTCAATAAATTCACACAAAGTTCACTTTTTATTATTATTTTGACTCAGGTTTAAAAATAAATAAATACATATGACATTAGTTGCAGGAATGAATTCAAATATTTGTCTCATATCTGATTTAAGATGTACTTAAAACAATATAGTCCTCCATTCTCCCCCCCCCCCCCCCGTGTACAATTAGTTCAGTATATAAGCTTGATAAAGTCACCCATCTAGCTTACGTACAAAGAAGTTAGGGAACAGGTTAGGAGATAGTTAGACCCCTACGCTAATATGCAAGCAATGTATAAATATATATAAATTACAGTTTCTCTGCTTGCTGTTAACGAGTAGCGCTGTGTAGATGTCTACCTGAAGAAGCAATTAGGAATATGTCGGAGCTACCTGTTGGTTTCTAAGCTTGTCATGTTCTCTCCACGGCTCCGGCCGCAAGACGTGAAGCCAGACATAAGCTATCTAGGGTACGTTTGTGTCTCCACAATGTTAGCAGGTTAATTATACTGTAAGGGATTATTGCTAGGTGACTGAGCTAGATCTAGTTGCCCTGTTTAGGAGCTCTTGTTGTTTAACAGCCATTCTATGGAAGGGTCAGACTAATAATAAGTGGTGATGCGTATTTGTAAGAGTGAGCTGTGTTAATCACTATACAGGGAGGCTCAGTTGAATTTCACGGTATGAGTAAGACTATCAGTGTTGAGGCTGTATATACCTCACAGCCAGACCTGCTGGCATATACGGGAGTGTCTTGATGTGTCACCAGGACCTATTCGTTCAGATAATATCCCTTAGCTGATCAGAACCCTTAGTCTAGTAAAGCTTAGCAAAATTATATTTACAGCTAAAACATAATCAGATATATAGTATTTACACCAAATAACATTGTGTGGTATTGATAGCAAAAACTTGGTTATCAACAGAGTTGTTCATTAAAAGGATTAAACAAAAAACAGTATTTTGGCATAGTATTAGACCAATTCACAGATTTATTTTCAGGTGTCATCTAAATGGAAAGACAACAGAGTCCCGGATCCCCAGAACTTTGATTGCATGAAGGGGCTAGTTTTAATGGGGGCCATGAGGTCTTCTATGTTATCATGAATTTGAGTGTTCACAGACCAAGGAGGCTTCATTTTATATGTAGCGGCCAACCCTTTATAATTGCCCTGTGTTGGAGAGTACCTGTATTTGGAATCAGTTGTCTTTGGGAGGTGGCTGTGGTTATCGGTATCATCAGACAGAACCTCTAGCTGGTGTGAGATTTGGTCCTTGGCTGTAGCTTCCCGGTGGTCCCCCCCTCTGGGTCACAGCCGGCAAGGAGTATGTCATTGAATGCAGAGGTCTGGTCAGTGTGCTGTCAAGGGCGGGAATCCCTGTTAGTGTTGAGCCTTTCCTCCCTAAGATTATAGTTCCAGTTTGCATGTTGTTTAGTGTCTCCTGTTTCGCTGTGTCATACATCAGCCTGGGTGAGAAAATACCAACAGCCTCCACACTTTCTTCCCGCTGCTGAATTTTCTTTAGGGGAGCTGGTTCCAGAGTTCTTTCTGTTACCCTTGCAGGCTACTGTAGTAAGCAAGAATCATGGGGCGCTTTCTCAATGTGGCACAGGCAAAGTGTCTCGAATCTTCGCCATTGGTCATTATTAAAGATGTTTGAGAGCTGATATCCTCTATGGTGGCCATTTTGGTCAGAATACCCAGTGGGTTTTCGGCGTCTGATTATTGTTGGTAGTTGTTAATTGTCCTCTTCCCCTTTTATATTTTAATATTTAAGAGTTAATGAGGGAATTCAGGTATACACACTAGCTTGCCCAGTTGTAGCAAGATACCTCGGTTATCCAAGGGGGTGGCGCTGCCTATTATGTGCCGCCGCACTAGGCCTTCTTCGTCTGATTTCCTGCCGCAGCTTCACAAATACAGCTTAATGTAAATGATATGAGTTGTCCCACGTAAATGGTGGCAGTGCAGTATACAATAACGGCAAAATAACTTTGTGGCTACTCCTTTAACCGGCAGATTAAATGAGATTCCGCTGGAGTTTAGGAAAAAGCGACCGCTCCCAATCGTGGTTCAGACACGCCCCCCACAAATTTTACATTATATATATATATCACGTTTTAATGCATTCATTTTTTTTAACCGAATCTAAGAGCAAAAACCTCAAGAATAATATGACAGGCTTTAAAATATACAGAGAACGTGTTATGTATTCACACCTGGCTAAAGTTAGAATTCAGCAGCAGAGATCTTGCCTGAGTCAGAGCAGTATTTAGAAAAAAATCTTAAGGGAATCTTTTTTTTCTTTCTTTTAATAGTAACTGTGCCTCATCATATTTAAGATTTTGCTCCAGTTACTTGTTACTGCCTTAAATGCAAGTTCTTAAACCTGCGGTGTCTGAAGGTTGTAGTGGTTTAAATTAAAACATACTAAATACAATAGTGGTTAAAATTAAGAGAAAATAATAAAAACACATCCATTTTCATATTTTTTGGTGTGCTATGGATGTGACTTTTTAAAATTAATTTTAATTTTTTTTACTTTAAATAGAAATATTAAACAACAAAAAATTGTATCGGAGATAAGAATTTCTTTGCTTCCGCACGTGCCAAAATATGAATTAATAGCTTAAAGATGATTTAACACCTTCACCTGTTTGATGTCACTGTGTAAAAAAGTACACAGGTGTTATGGTTTTCTTTATTACACGCTATTTTTGGTCCAGTGCCACAGTATGCTCCGGAGTTTTATGCGTTATTTAGCTTCTCAGTTCTGAACGATGTCTTTGTTTACACGACGTACTGCAAATTGGGTCCTTTTTGAGCCACACTAATTTTTACTCACTGTTATACAAGCAACAAAATGCTGCAATGGAAAACAATGAACAGTGAAATCTCTCTTTTTAATTAAGTGAAGTTTGTTTTTCAGTAGACTTCTTAATAAATGGATCTTCCAGTGCTTTATAAATGACTTTTTGTTTACACATATTTGAAGACATACATGCACGAATGAAAAACACAAGCTGTTAGGAATTAAGTATTACTTTGATCATACTATATCTGGATGTGTTAGCACTCTATGCCTCCTACTCTAACCAAGTTCTCTTATTTGCTTTGTAGCCAAATTTGTGTTCTATAGGCTTATTTTGGCTTATTCTTCTATTTCCTTTCATAAGGCAGGGAGAGTCCACAACTTCATTCCTTACTGTTGGGAAATACAACACCTGGCCACCAGGAGGAGGCAGACACCCCAGCAAAAGGCTTAAATATCCCTCCCACTTCCCCTATCCCCCAGTCATTCTTTGCCTTTCGTCACTATAGGAGGTGGCAGAGAAGTGTCAGAAGATTTGGATAGTCCTGTAATAAGAATGTTCCCTTCAAGAAAGGACTGGAGTTTTAAGTAATCATGTCAACCTCTCAGTGAGAGTATTGATGAAAGTTAGAATCTGGAGATGCAGGGAAAGTTTTTCTGCGAACCCATACAGACTGTCACCTAACAGCTCCTAAGCAATCCATGTTGACAAGTTTCACTGCTTGCTGTTACACACACAAGTCCATGTCAGAAGCGTCGCTGCAAGACTGTCACACTTGAGAGGCTGTGTCTGTTCCAAAGGATGGATCCTGGAGGGTAAGACCGTTTTATATATACACTTTTTCTATACAGGGTCACAGTGTGGCTCCTTTATTTCTCGATAGGATCAAGGGTTAATATCTCCTTTAGAGAGATTATTATATATATATTAACAGCTAGGGGTTATTTATAACTGCTTTATTGTGAGAGTTTTTGTGCTCATAGACTGTGTGCTTTTGGCTTGGAACAAGCAGGTTTCACTTTAGTTTTTGAGTGTTGCGCAGCTCATAATAGCTTAGTGCCTTTTTCATAGCAGGGGAAGTCCTGTCCTATGCACCACGTGACCCGGTGCAGTATTTTCATTTTCCTACAATCCTGCTGCGGACATCACTCCTAAGTATGGCGTTTACACTGTTAGCTGTCTGGGTCTAGGAGGTGGTGAGTGCCCCAACCATTGGGATTATAAAGGTGCCGTTTTTTTAATAAAAGCATTTACTTTTTGTCTGTCCTTCTGTAAATATATCTTAGCTATGGAGGACTCTGATACTACATTCGAAGCTTCCGCTCCTTTTGTACTGATTAATAATTCCTGTTTATATTGTGAGGAGGCCGTGTTTTGCCAGCTTGCTCAATTTTGTTCCATTTGCCTAAGCACTGTTCTAAAGTCTAAGAAGGGAGACAAGCCTGCTAATACTCATAGCGCTATTAACCTCTCGGAGCTGTCTACCTCTCAGGAATCTGTGTCCCGAGAGACTACTACCCTTTCTACTCTACCCGTTCCACATGCAGCTCAACTAATCCTCCATCTGGATGGGGGCCTTTTTTCCGCCAGACTTTGCGTGCAGTTCCAATCGGCGGTGTCTACAGCCCTGAGTGCCTTACCTCGCTCTAGCGAGCATCTGCGTTTTTTATTAAAGGAGGTTCTGTCTACGCTAGAGGTTCCAGAGGCTACACTATCTGTGGAACCTAAGATCCCTAAATTAGACGGGGTTTAGGAAGACAGGAAGGTCCCTCTGACTTTTCCTGTGCCATTTAACATGGCGAACATTATTAGTAACGAATGGGAAAGAATAGGAACTATATAGAATACTAAATTTAGGGGGCGTGAGAGAGTAGGTAATATTGCTAATTTGCTTTGAATGGTGCCACCCTTATAGTAAATATAAAATATATAGTCAAGATAGAAAAAATACCAGGGTATATGAGATTACCCTAGAACAGCAAGGGAATAAAAGGCACACATAAAAGACTTTCAAAAATTTATTAATAATAAGTTCCCAAAAACACATTTAAGTATATAGCAATATCTTATCTGTCAATTTCAGTCACCACTACAGATAGCAAAATCTAAAACATTTAAAGTGCACTGAGACCTAATTCTTTCCCTATACTATAGATCACAAAAAGACATCATAAACAGAAAGGGGTTAACCAAGAAACTTATGTTTATAGCGAATTGTACAAAAATCTAATGTTTATAGGACATTTATGATAAGTAGGCAAAATACATGTGATACATATGGCTGCAATCCAAACAGAGGTGAACTATATTTTGTATCAAAAAGCGCTTCTTTTACTCTTTGTATGTACCAGGGAATCTCCTCTTAAGGCAAATAAATGTGCCGCAATTAGTATTGCTGGATAAAGAGTCTCTAGCAAGTGTAGCAATTCAGTTGAAAAACACAGCATATACGGCATATACTTAGCTTAAGTCCTCCGGTTTTTGTTGTTTCCACTTGTCTTCAGCTTGCAAGCACCTGTGATGATTACTTGGCGTGTGACGTCAGCAATAGTGGGAGTGGTATAGCGTCACCAGGGACTGTGAGTGGCTGTAGACAGGAGGATCCAGTTGAATCGAATTTGCATCGTATATTCACCTATCGTATAGGCACAACTTCCATTGCACTCCAATAGCACACTCCTCAAACCACTTACTCCACTGTCGGAGTCACACCAGAAGAATTCGTAGCTCACTTGAAATGTACAGCTACATGTATAGAGCCAAAATGTCTCTGAAGAAACATGAGATTCAGGGAAAAGGTCTAGACAGGTGCACTAGAAATCCTGGCCCACGGTACATTCAGCAGGTACCTGGGTTCTCATAAACACATAGTGCCAACGCACGTTTCTCCCCCACCTCCAGTATGTGTTACAGGGGATCATCAGGGCCCTGATGATCCCCTGTAACACATACTGGAGGTGGGGGAGAAACGTGCGTTGGCACTATGTGTTTATGAGAACCCAGGTACTTGCTGAATGTACCGTGGGCCAGGATTTCTAGTGCACCTGTCTAGACCTTTTCCCTGAATCTCATGTTTCTTCAGAGACATTTTGGCTCTATACATGTAGCTGTACATTTCAAGTGAGCTACGAATTCTTCTGGTGTGACTCCGACAGTGGAGTAAGTGGTTTGAGGAGTGTGCTATTGGAGTGCAATGGAAGTTGTGCCTATACGATAGGTGAATATACGATGCAAATTCGATTCAACTGGATCCTCCTGTCTACAGCCACTCACAGTCCCTGGTGACGCTATACCACTCCCACTATTGCTGACGTCACACGCCAAGTAATCATCACAGGTGCTTGCAAGCTGAAGACAAGTGGAAACAACAAAAACCGGAGGACTTAAGCTAAGTATATGCCGTATATGCTGTGTTTTTCAACTGAATTGCTACACTTGCTAGAGACTCTTTATCCAGCAATACTAATTGCGGCACATTTATTTGCCTTAAGAGGAGATTCCCTGGTACATACAAAGAGTAAAAGAAGCGCTTTTTGATACAAAATATAGTTCACCTCTGTTTGGATTGCAGCCATATGTATCACATGTATTTTGCCTACTTATCATAAATGTCCTATAAACATTAGATTTTTGTACAATTCGCTATAAACATAAGTTTCTTGGTTAACCCCTTTCTGTTTATGATGTCTTTTTGTGATCTATAGTATAGGGAAAGAATTAGGTCTCAGTGCACTTTAAATGTTTTAGATTTTGCTATCTGTAGTGGTGACTGAAATTGACAGATAAGATATTGCTATATACTTAAATGTGTTTTTGGGAACTTATTATTAATAAATTTTTGAAAGTCTTTTATGTGTGCCTTTTATTCCCTTGCTGTTCTAGGGTAATCTCATATACCCTGGTATTTTTTCTATCTTGACTATATATTTTAACTATATAGAATAGTCTACTTATAAAAAAAATATTCCTGGTTCCTGACTCTCAATTAGATTTGTGGGGTGCTATTTCTATGCTGGCTAAGTGTACTACTGTCCCTCTGGAGCAGCGGTTGCCAACCAGTGGTCCACAAGAAGATGTTGGTGGTTGACACCATCAAGCAGGAATTGATCTTCTCTGATGGTGTCACCCTCGTTGCGCCACAACTCCCTACAGTGCCTGGCTAGACATCAGTGAAAACTGACAGAGGAGGAGTTAAATTACAATCTCCCTACGCACGTTGCGTAGTACTGCGCAACTTGCATAGCTAGATTGTAATTTTAACTCCTCCCGTCCGGCGCACTGCTCAGAGGAAGATGCTTCCATTCTAAAGCCAGCAGAGATTGGTACAGTCTTGGCGTAAAATAGTGGAATTAATGTATATAAAAAAAGAAAATCTTAAAAATAAATAAAAAATCTCTCTTATATTTCATTTATCTTCCTCCCTTTACCTGTCTCTTTGTTCCTTCAGATGGACTTACATAACTGTTTGTCTTCCCTCCCTCCTTTTTTTTTTATAAATAATTTTCCCATGCACAAAGCCATTCCACCTGAATTCCAGTAATTGCCATCCAGCAGAACAGCCATATCCCACCAGTATTATAGTAATTGCCAGTAACATCAGTTGTGGTTAGCTCACATCCATATTGAAAGCTTTCTGATATAAACTTCATTTATGACTCCAATGTCTGCCCATGATCATAAGTAGTTTTGAATAATTCCTAACTGGGGAGGTAACTCGGAAGTCTTGTGGCCCTTTTAAACATAGTTCTTTTTTCCCCACTTTCTGCCTCTGTTGCAGCTCAAAAGTTGGCACTTACCCTTCATCTGTCAATTGGAAGTATTCTCTCAGTTATGTCATTCAGTTAGTTAATTTGAAAAAAATAATTCTTAAAAATGGGTAAATATATACATAATGTAAACTTAGCTATGGTTATAGTAGTTATGTACAATATGTGTGTGTATGTATATATGTGTGTGTGTGTGTATATATATATATATATATATATATATATATATATATATATATATATATATATATATATATATATATATACAGGTAGCCCTCAGTTTACGCCGGGGTTAGGTTCCAGAAGGAATGGTTGTAAATTGAAACCGTTGTAAATTGAAACCCAGTTTATAATGTAAGTCAATGGGAAGTGAGGGAGTTAGGTTCCAGGCCCCTCTCAAAATTGACATAAGTAACACCTAATACATTATTTTTAAAGCTTTGAAATTAAGACTTTAAATGCTAAACAGCAGTATAAACCTAATAAAATAACTACACAAAACATAATATATAATTAAACTAAGTTAAATGAACAAAAACATTTGCTAAACAGCATTATAAACCTAATAAAATAATCACACAGCACAGACTTTACTTGAATTTTTCTGCAAACAGTTCTTTTTATGCATTCCAATCTAGACTGATTTATAGACAGGAAGATCTTGTTCCTTTGCAAGCTGCTCAATAGCTCAGGTCTGGTTAAACTGATTAATTTCAGCTTGCTTGGCTTGCATTTCTTTGCTGCAACACAAGCGGACAGCTCCACCTGCTGGCTATTTTAATCAATGCACTGCTTCTCAATGCTTTTCAATAGCAGTCACATGACTGAAAAAAAAAGGTTGTTATTCTGAAACGGTGCAAATTGAACCGTTGTAAACCGAGGGCCACCTGTGTATATATATATATAAAGTTAAAAAAAAACTGCACTCACTGGAATTTAGAAAAGTAAAATTTAACTTTTAATGTAACATATTAAAAAATAAAGGGAGATTGCATGACGTTTTGGTGCTGTACTGGCACCTTTATCAAATGATCCCAGAGTAGAGACAATCCCAAAGTCAGATCATCCTCTATGTGATGTCCCACAAAAGTATATATATATATATACACACATACACATACACACACACACACACACACACACACACACACACACACATTACAGAGGTTTGTACCTTATTAAAACAATTCATGTTAGTGGGCCACAGGATTCAAAATTGTGAGTTTAGTGGTCCCTGAGGTCCGAAAGGTTGGCGACCCCTCCTCTGGAGGATAGTTCCTCTTTTAGAGAGCCTATGGATAAGAAAATGGAAACCTTTCTGAGGAAGATGTTTCAACATACGGGGTTTTTATTTCAACCGGCGGTGGCTGTAGCCGCAGTTGCTGGAGCAGCTACCTACTGGTGCAACACTCTGTCAGAGCTCATTGAGGTGGAGACTCCCATCGAGTATATTCAGGAGAGAATTAAGGCTCTGAGAATTGCCAACTCCTTCATCTGTGACACGAATATGCAGATTATTCGCCTAAATGCAAAAGCTTCTGGCTTTGCGGTCCTAGCCTGTCGGGCTCTCTGGTTCAAGTTTTGGTCTGTGGATATGACTTCTAAATCCAGACTCCTTTCTCTTTCTTACAAGGGGAAGATTTTATTCGGTTCAGGGCTGTACTCCATTATTTCTATGGTTACCGGAGGGAAAGGTGCCTTACTACCGCAAGATAAGAAAAATAGGCCTAAGGGACGGCAATTGTCTAATTTTTGTTGTGACAAATCACAATTTTTGTTCTGACAAATCCTGATCCAAGCCCGAGCAGCACAACAGTACTTGGAATCTGGCTCAGTCCTGGAATAAGTTAAAACAGACTAAGAAGCCCGCCGAGAACAAATCGGCATGATGGGGCGGTCCCCGATCCGGGATCGGATTGAGTAGGGGCAAACTGTCTCTTTTTTCAGACACTTAGTTCCAGGATGTACAGGATTCTTGGGTCCTGGAGGTTGTATGTCAAGGATACAGGATAGGATTCTTTCTCTCCAGTCTGTCTACAAGACCAGAAAAAAGGGCTACCTTCTTAGGTTGCGTACAGGATCTCTCCTCTCTAGGAGTAATTGTCTCTGTACCTACAGCAGAAAGAGGTTTGGGGTTTTATTCAAAACTTTTCGCGTTTCCAAAGGAGGAGGGAACTTTTCGTCCAATTCTGGTGCCTAAACAAGTTTGAGTGTTCCCTCTTTCAAGATGGAGACAATACGGTCAATCCTTCCTCTGGTTCAAGAAGGACAGTTTATGACCACCATAGACCTGAAGGATGCATACCTTCACGTTCCGATACACAGGGAACATTTTCAGTTCTTGAGGTTTGACTTTCTGGACCAGCACTTACGTTTTGGCCTAGCTACTGCTCCAAGGACATTTTCTAAGGTTCTGGGTACCTCTTCTAGCCATTGCCAGAATACAAGGTATTGCAGTAGCGCCTTACCTGGACAATATCTTGGTACAGGCACCATCTTTTAGTCTAGCGGAAGAACATTCAGAGTCCTTTCTCAGTCTTCTTCGATCACATGGATGGAAGATAAACTTGGAAAAGAGTTCTCTTACTCCAAGTACAAGGGTGAATTTCCTGGGGACAATAATAGATTCCATGTCCATGAGAATATTCCTCACAGATCAGAGATGTTGCAAGATAACTACTGCATGTTTTGCCCCCCAGGCCTCCTTGAGACCCTCAGTGTATGGAGGTGATCGGACTCATGGTGTCCTGTATGGACATAATTCCTTTTGCCAGATTCCATCTCAGACCCTTACAACTATGCATGCTGAGACAATGGAATGGTGACCATTTAGATCTGTCTCAACAGATTGTGCTGGACAACCTGTCGAGAGACTCGCTCTCTTGGTGGCTCTGTCCAGATCATCTGTCCCAAGGCACGTGCTTCTTGAGATCGTCCTGGGAGATTGTGACTACGGATGCAAGCCTTTCCAGTGGGGAGCCGTTTCGGGTACCAAGGAGGCACAAGGACTTGGCCCCTTCTGGGTGTGTCCCAGTTTATCTGATTCCAATCGGACAATATAACCTCAATTGCCTACATCAACCATCAGGGGGGGAACAAGAAGCTCCTTGGCGATAAGAGAAGTATCTCAGATACTATTTATTTATAAAATATTTTACCAGGTGTGCGCTGTCAGTGATCCACATTCAGGGTGTGGACAACTGTGAAGCGGTCTTCCTCAGCAGGCAATCTTTTCACCCAGGGGAATGGTCTCTCCACCCTGAGGTGTTTGCAGAGATATGCAGTGAGTGGAGGACACCGGAGATGGATCCCATGGCATCCCACCTCATTTCCAAGCTACCCAGGTACGGGTCGAGGTTGAGGGATCCTCATTACCGCTTCTCCCTCGTGTGGTGGCTCGCATCAAGCAGGAGCGAGCATCTGATTGCTCCATCATGGCTGTGAAGGACGTGGATTTCGTATCTGGTGGGGATGTCCTCATCTCCTCAGTGGAGGTTACCTTATCGCAGAGATCTGCTGATACAGGGTTCCTTCGTTCATCAAAATCTAGATTCTCTGAGGCTGACTGCGGGGAGATTGAACGCTTAGTCTTAGCCAAGAGAGGGTTCTCTGAGAGTGTTATCGACACTCTGGTTCAATCTCGTAAGTTACTTGTATCTACCATAAAGTGTGGAGGACTTACTTGTACTGGTGTGAAGAGCATGGCTTTTCCTGGCATAAGGTTTAGGTTGCCAGAATTTTATCTTTTCTCCAGGATGGAGTGGAGAAGGGTCTATCTGCTAGTTCCATAAAGGGGCAGATATCGGCCCTGTCAGTGTTACTGCACAAGAGATTGGCTGAGCTTCCGTATGTGCAGTCCTTTGTTAAGGCTCTGACTAGGATCAGACCTGTGTTTAGATCTGGGGCC
This sequence comes from Bombina bombina, assembly GCF_027579735.1. Lineage (NCBI taxonomy): Eukaryota > Metazoa > Chordata > Amphibia > Anura > Bombinatoridae > Bombina > Bombina bombina. Next base: position 696,747,961 of record NC_069501.1, read on the forward strand.
TTGCCTTGGAGCCTAAATCTTGTTCTTAGTGTTTTGCACAGGCTCCGTTTGAGCCTATACCATACTGTTGGCTTTAAATTGTTATCTTGAAAGTTTTTTTTTTTTGCCTACTATTGCCTCTGCGCACAGAGTTTCTGAGATTTCTGCTTTGCAATGTGTCTCCACTTATCTTGTTTTCCATGCTGATAATGCAGTTTTACTTACTAAATTAGGGTTCCTCCCTAAGGTGGTGTCGGATAGTAACATTAATCAAGAAATTATTGTTCCTTCCTTGTGTCCTAATCCTACTTCAGCGAAGGAACGCTTGCTCCACAATCTAGATGTGGTTCGTGCCTTGAAGTTCTATCTTCAGGCTACTAAGGAATTCAGACAATCTTCCTCTTTGTCATCTATACGGGGAAGCGTAAAGGGCAGAAGGCTACTACGACTTCCCTATCTTTCTGGTTGAGGAGTGTCATCTGCTTAGCTTATGAGACAGCGGGGCGACAGCCTCTTGAGAGGATAATGGCTCATTCCACTAGAGCAGTGGCTTCCTTCTGGGCTTTTAAGAACGAATCCTCTATGGATCAGATTTGTAAGGTGGCTACCTGGTCCTCCTTACACACTTTTTTCTAAATTTTACAAGTTTGATGTGTTTGCTTATTCTGAAGCAGCTTTTTGGAGAACATTTTTGCAGGTTGTGATACCCTCAGAATAGGGTCTGCCTCCTTTTTTTTTTTTTTTTTTTTTTCCCTCTCGTTATTCATTCAGTGTCCTCTGGAGCTAGGGTATAGTTTTCCCAACAGTAAGGAATGAAGTCGTGGACTCTCCCTGCCTTATGGAAGGAGAACATAATTTATGCTTACCTAGGGTGAGCATATTTAAAAAGGGACACATATGAAAAATGCATATGTCAGGGTTCTTATACAAAACATTTCTTTAAACAGCCCTGACAACAGCCCTCACATATGTATTTTTCATATGTGTACCTTTTTAAAGCGGCAATATGGTCACCCTATGCTTACCAGATAAATTCCTTTTCTTCCTGGCAGGGAGAGTCCACGACCCTGCCTGTAATTTATTTTTTATATTTATCTTTTCTTTATTGAGTTATATCAAAGGTGTACAGGACGTCAAAAGACAAATACAAATACACATATAAAAGGTTTCTCCACAGAAACAAATACAATATACACAAAAAAGTACGAGAAAAAACAAAACAAAAATAGGGAGCAGAATATTGTTCGTCTATCAGAGTTACTGCTTTGTTACATAATCTTTCTCTTGGGTCCCTGTATCAATTGAGAACTATGTCGTAAATTTATTTTCCAGAACAGTTAGAGAGTATCATACCTAGAAATTCAAGATAGTGAAGTGTTTTCAATGTCCATCTCTTATGTAGTGAACAACTTAAAGAGTACACGCATATATATATATATATGTAGCAATTTCCAGAATATTTGTTTGCCTTGTAGCCTCTTGTGTCAGGGCCTGCTAATGTCAAGTAGGCAGATAAGGTAAGTAAGGTAGATAAGGGGTGGGGGGGGGGGGAAGGAATGCCGCATCAGTGTATGTGGACCTCTTGTTTTGCTATGTTCTAAGGTGATAATGTGATTCCCAAAAAAACATCATTTCTGCAAAATAATCTAGTCTTCCCACTGTATAATAATAAAACCTTTCTAACGTTAAGTTAATTCTCATTTGTGCTAGCCACATCGATAACGTTGGTTCGGATTCTGATTTCCATAGCCTGGGGATAACTTGTTTTGCGCTACATATAGCCAATTGGAAGAGTGTTGTGTGCTGTTTGAAGGGGAATTTGGGAATAACGTGAAATAGATATACTATGGGGTCTAATGGAATATCATAGTTCAGCAACTTACATAACTCATCATTGATACTCTTCCAAAAACTTTCTATTTTAGGGCATTCCCACCATATGTGGAAGGGGGTCCCTTTGCCTGTACATCCTCTCCAGCATCTGTCTGACGCCGCAGGGAAGATGAATTTTAGCTTATGTGGAGTAAGGTACCAACGTAGCAAAAATTTATAGTTTGTTTCTAATAAGGTTGCTGAGTGAGCAGATTTCGCTGTATTTTGAAATACTAGTAGCCATTCTTGTTCAGTAAGAGTGTATGGGAGTTCTTTGTGCCATGAGCTGATTGTTGGTGATTTTAAAATCTCTTGAGGTATGAGTAAGAGTTGATATAGAGAGGAGATCATATGCGTCTGTGGAAAGTCTTGAGTGCAATATTTCTCTAGTGTAGTACGGTCTCTTATGATCAGATGTTTGTGTCCATGGGAGTCTATAAAGTGTTTAAGTTGTAGGTATCTTAACCAATTTGTAAAACGTTTGGTAGACAGCTCTTCTAGGTGTTGTCTGGGGACCAGTTTTCCCTCATCAATTAAAGTGTATAGTGGGAGCAGACAGTCTAAACCACTCGGTATTTTTGGCGTTAAGGACATCCCTATTGGAAAGTCAGCATTAGACAGTGCAGTTGTCAAGGGAGAGGGGATCGTAGATATGTGTTTATGTCTGTGGAGCACGTGTAGCCATACTTCGAATGTTTCTTTTATTATTGGGTATTCTTTAGTCAATAGTGGTTGGTTCCCCTTAGGCTGCCAACAGTATGATCCTAATTGAACGGATTTAGTGAGGTCATGTTCCAGTGTAACCCAAAGTCTATTATAGTTTAAGGGGAGTGTGCACCAATCTACTATTCTTCTTAGAAATACTGCACTCCGGTATTTAGATAAGTCTGGTACTCCTAGGCCCCCAAATTTTTTTGGTAGGTAAAGGGTAGTTCTGGCAATTCTGGGTGGGCGTTTTCTCCAGATATACGAATTCACTACTGTCTGAAGCCTGGAAACATATGCTTCTGGGAGCGGGATAGGGAGAGTCTGAAATAGATAGAGTATCTTTGGGAGAATGGTCATTTTAGTTACTCCAATTCTGCCTAGCCACGATATTTGTTTGTGTAACCATAAGGACGTGTCTCTATGGATACTGGCCATTAAAGTTTCATAATTCAGATCAATTAGTTTTTGTTTGTCGCTAGTAAGGTAGATACCTAAATATTTTAAAGCTGTCTGTTGTATCTGATAGGGTACATGGGTCTGAAGTTTTTGAATATCTGTGTTATTTAGGTTAATAGGAAGGATTTCTGATTTAGTATGATTGACCGAATAATTGGAGCATCTGCCAAACTCCACCAGGGAGCTCTGAACCGCAGAGAGAGATGTGAATGGGTGTGTTAGAGTCAACAATAAATCGTCTGCGTATAGTGCAAGCTTATGGTGGGTGGAACTTATGTTAAATCCGTGAATATCAGGGTTGCGTCGTAGGTTTGTGGCTAGAATTTCCATTGAAAGGACAAATAGTAGAGGGGATAATGGGCAGCCTTGTCTGGTGCCATTTGATATAGTAAATGAGGTAGACAGGATCCCATTTACTTTAATTTTGGCCGTCGGGTTAGAGTATAGGGCAAATATTCTGGAGATGAAACTGTCAGGGAAGCCGAATTTTTTTAAAGTCAAAGTCAGAAAGGTCCAGTCCAGTCTGTCAAAAGCTTTTTCAGCGTCAGTTGAAAGTAGAATAGAGGGTATGTTGTGATTAGCAGCGTATTGCATTAATTGAAGTACCTTTACGGTATTGTCTTTTGCCTCTCTCTGCGGCACAGAGCCCACCTGGTCTGGATGGATCAGCCGGGGTAAGAATTTATTGATTCTGGTGGCTAGGATCTTCGCGTAAATCTTCACGTCTACATTTAGAAGTGAGATCGGGCGGTAGTTTGAGGGGATTGTGGGATCTTTACCCGGTTTAGGTATAACAGTCACTATAGCTTCAAGCATGGAATGTGGAAGCTTAGGTTCTTGGTCGATCTGATTAAAAACAGAGAGTAGATGTGGTAGTAACAGGTGTTTAAACTTTTTGTAATAGGAGTTTGTGAGTCCATCGGGACCCGGACTCTTCCCCGCTTTCAAGGACTGTATTGCTGTATTAATCTCCTCTACTGAGATTGGGGCGGTGAGGGACTCTAGGTCCTCAGATGGGATAGTAGGTACAGTTATCCGGTCTAGGTACTCAAGACATTGTGCTCTATGGTTCTCTTTATGTCTATTGGGGACCAAATTATAAAGGGCCGCATAATAGCCTCTAAATATCTCAGCTATTTTGTAAGAATCTACTGTGGTGCCTCTGTTCTCATCTTGTAGTGCGGCGATAAAGTGCGTGGCTTGTCTAGTTTTAAGCGCTCTCGCCAGTAATTTGCCAGGTCTATTACCCTCCACAAAAAACTTCTGTCTTAGTTTTAAAGCTTGTGTTTGTGCCGTGTGTTCTAAGAATGTCATAAGGTTGTTTTTAGCTTGTTCTCTTTGGGATTTCAGTGATGTATCTTGGGGGTTCAGTGTATGGGATCTATCAAGCTGTTGGAATTTGTCGGTAAGATCCTGATGGCATTTTTGAAGATGTTTTCTTTGTGTGGCTTTAATTTTTATTATCTCACCCCTTAGAAAGCATTTATGGGCTTCCCACAGAATATTTGGGGCAATGTCCGGAGTACTATTGCTTGAGAAGTATTCAGTTAGTGCTGCATTTATTTGTTGAAAAGTGGGAGCGTCATTAAGTAAGGCGTCATCAAAACGCCATTGGAAGGGCCTGAAAGGAAGGGAGGTCCATTGTGTGGTACATATGACAGCCGAATGGTCTGACCATGCAGTGGGGGAGATATCAGTATGTGTGACTGAGGATATAGTTAGGTGGTCTATGAGGATATAGTCAATGCGTGAATGGGATCGCTTAGATGCTGAATAAAAAGTAAAACTTTTACTAGTAGGGTTGTGAACACGCCATGGATCGTGTACTCCTAGCAACAGTAGGTCATCTCTAATAGATTTAAGCGCTTTTTTCGATAATTGGGTTTGGGTTGTTGAACTGTCTAAAAGTGGATTTAATGGTGTATTAAAGTCGCCCCCTATAATTAATGAACCTTTGTGGAAAGCTAAAATTTTATTAAAAATATTGCGGAAAAAGGTTGCCTGGTGGGTGTTGGGGGCATAAACATTGACTAACGTGGTTGGTTTGCCATATAGCAGGCCCAGTATGGCCACATATCTCCCCTCATTGTCCCTTTCCATTTGCTGCATATGAAATGGTAGTGACTTGTGTATTAAGATACTGACTCCTGAGATTTTTTTATCTGGATGGCTACTATGATAATGGGTGGGATATAGGGTTGTGAAGAATTTAGGTTCCTGTTCTTTCAAGTAGTGGGTTTCTTGGAAAAATAATATATCAATTTGCCTATGTGTAATGTCAGCAAAAGCTACCCTCCTCTTGTGGGGATTGTTAAACCCTCTAACATTCTGTGACATGAATCTAACCTGTTTTCTGCTTGTCATAGCTCAGCGAATACCCAGGGCTGACCTATGGGGAGATGCAGTAGGGAACCTTATAACTCTGATCCTATCATGTTGATAAAGAGGTGTTCTCGCTAATGTTATAGTGTGGATAAACCTCACGTTAAGCAGTATAGCATGTCTCTGTATCCTGTGGAAAAAAACAACAAACAAACAACAAAACAACAATATAAACTTAAACAAAAACAAGTAAAATGACATAAAATGTCACTCAATAGGGAAAGAATAGCCTATCCCATTTTATATTAATAAACATTTAGAGAACTAGATAGTCTTATGCGATGTGGCAGTCAATAAGTTCTTTCTCTTTAGATCTTTAACAAGTAAACCATTTTTGGAACTTAAACATTTCTGACTATAAGGAAAAAGAGAGGGCCAAATGTTCATCTTGGTCTACCTCTGCAAAAAGTGTGAATCTACCTCACCCAGCTGTAGAGTTGGATCTTCAGGTGTTATCCGAACTTAGAACCTCCTGCATCTTCCTAGTCTTACTGGGTCTTTGTTTTTGCCAAGGCGGTTTTAGTGGTCTCGTGGGGTTCATTGGATCGGTGTATTCAGGGTTACCACTGGTTGCCACAGAGGGTGGGGGGTCCAGCCCCAATGTTACACATGTTTCTGAGATTTCCTCTGGTGTTTTGCAGATGTGTTTTACTCCTTTATAGGAAATATTGAGAAAGCAGGGGAACCCCCACCTATACGGAATAGCTTTGGCTCTGAGCATAGATGTTAGTGGTTGAAATTCCCTGCGTCTCTGTAAAGTGCGGGGGGCTAGGTCCGCAAATATTTGCAGGTGGAAATTTTGGAAGGTTATGTCCTTAATCTGTCTAGCCGCTTTAAGTATTTCTTCTTTCGTTTGATAGCTTTTAAGTCTAAGGACCACATCGCGTGGTGGAGCTTGATCTGCCGGTTTAGGCCTGAGCGCTCTGTGAGCTCTATCTATATCCATGTCCACCTCGGATGTGGAGCCCAGTAGTGATACAAAAAGGCCTTTCAGGAACTCAGGGATGGTGTTTGGTAAGACAGATTCTGGAATCCCTCTAACGCGTAGATTCTGGCGGCGTTCCCTGTTCTCCAGGTCCTCCAGTTTGTCCTGCAGCTGCATAATTAATAAGTCGTGTGTCTGTGTGGTAGTTTGCAATGTGGATATCTCAGATTGATTAAATTCTACATCTTCCTCCAGCGTTTCAACCCGATTTCCCACTTCTGTGATATCTTTTCTCAAGCTGGCCATTTCTTCTTTGATACACTCTCTGACTTTTACCACAATATTGTCTAGGTCATTCTTAGAAGGTATGGTAGCCAGGAACGCTTTAGAGAGCTGGACTGGAGTGTCTGTGTCGCTATCTTCACTGCTTGATGCAGATGCTGTGGGTTGTTGTGAAAGTTCTGCTGTCAAACTAGGAGGTTGGGTGTCTGACATTTTAAAAAAGGAGCTCACCGAGCTGCGTGCAGCAGCAGGTTTTTTAATGTCTTTGCCTACTTTTGATGCTCTCTTTGGTGACATCTCTGTTCCTCTATAATGGGTACTTGCTGGTTTAGTAAACTTTTCAATAAATCTGTAGATGAGTAAAGGGTATTTTATGCAGGGTTTTCTCAGCATCTAGTGCTGGTGGGTACTATAGAATCTCCCCCACAAGGTGGGCTGTGATCAGGTTAAGAAGTGTCTGTTACATCTCTGTAGGCTGTAACCTAGATAGTGTGATCTACCAGTTGATACTTAATTGTGTCATCACAATGTGGCTGCAAGTGAATTAAGATTTCTAGTTCTTAGCCCCTCGTGTTGCAGTACCCCACCATATGTATTTTGCAAAGAATCCCCAGAAGTTTCATCTGTGCTTTTTTTGTTTTAAACCCCCATCGGCTACTGCCGCAATTACCTTTGGTCAGTTTTTGTCCGGTTAAGTCCTGGATCGGGTATTACCCTTTACCACTGCAGCTTTAGCCTCATGCGTAGCTGAAAATTTACAGCCGTGTGGAAAAAGATGGCCGCTGTTGGTTAGGCCTTATTGCAGAGCGCTATTGAAGTCAGCGCATTTATGTCTCCTGAGATTTTCTTGTTGCCTAGTTTTGTCCGGTATCTGGTCCACACCGGTTTACGAGTGTCTACAAGGCTGCTGTTGGTTTTCTGCTTTGCGCCTCATGAAGATATGGGCATCGGCTCCCGGAGCTCACACTAGTGTGCGGCCATTACTCTCGACGGCCGGCTCCGCCCCCCCTGTAATTTATTTTTTGTTGGGTGGTCCCCTTTTTTATTTCTTCTGGCACCTTTATACCCTGATGTTTCTCCTACTTTTCCTTGTTCCCTCGGCAGAATGACTGGGGGAGAGGGAAAGTGGGAGGGATATTTAAGCCTTTGGCTGGGGTGTCTTTGCCTCCTCCTGGTGGCCAGGTGTTGTATTTCCCAACAGTAAGGAATGAAGTTGTGGACTCTCCCCGCCAGAAAGGAAAGAAATGTATCTGGTAAGCATAAATTATGTTTTTCCTCATTTATGAGACTTTTGTGTAGCAAACTACCTCTATACTTTTTACAATGGTAATAGCAATAAGTATTTGTGTGCTGTATAATAGATGGTGAGAGACATTTAAAGAGATAGTGTACCCTAAACGTTTCTCCCCTTTAATTTGTTTCCAGTGATCCATTTGACCTGTTGGAGTGTATTAAAGGAACAGTCTACTCCAGAATTGTTATTGTTTATACAGATAGAAAATCCCTTTATTACCCATTCCCCAGTTTTGCACAACCAACACGGTTATATTAACATACTTTTCACCTCTGTGATTACCTTGTATCTAAGCCTCTGCAGACTGCCCCCTCATCTCAGTTCTTTTGACAGACTTGCATTTTAGCCAATCAGTGCTGACTTTACTGGAGTGAACACAGTTTTATCTAAATGGCAGACATGAACCAGCGCTCTTACAATTTGAAGGCAGATGAACTAGAAGTTACCTTTTAATATAGTTCTGAAATTCAAATACCCTGCACATCAGTTTGATTTGTTCTCAAATCAGCACTCTCCCCATATTGCACTTTCGTTGTAACTAGAGCACTAATTGGAGAACAATTCAAACCATTAGCTTACAGAAAAATTGAGTTTTCAAGTAAGCGTCAGAGCGCGGATTATTTGAATTTTATATCTAGGTTAAAAAGTAAGTTATAGCGCAACTTTATTACAACTGATGAATTAAACTCCATCTAAAATATCACTTACATTCCGGATCTGATTTAAAAAAGGGGAGAGTTTACCATCACTTTAATATTTAAGTCCATTTGGTGCAGGAGGGTTAATGGCATTGGAAAAAGAAGTCTAATGCAGACTATTTCTGGTGTATGACATAGAGTTCATTATCCACTGGTTCTTCCTGTGAATTGGAATTCAGTTATTTTAGCACCCTTGTATTTTGTTTATTTACATTATAAATATTTATGGAGACAGTTATCAGTAAACATACCCCCCCCCCCCCCAACGTCCCGATTTTCGCGGACAGATTAGGACAGAAATACTGAAGAAAAAGAATGTATCAAATCTAAACTTAAATATCTAATATAAATCTTTTTAGAATGTTATATTTACCAGTATATTAAAGTTCTAATAGCACTATACATTATAAAAACAACATTAACTGAAGCTAACATATAACATGCAAATGGTAGCAATGTTCTTTAGATACAAAGCATAAGTAAGCTCAAATCATAATAGAGATAATAAGCAAGAACTGCGCTAACACCTCATAATAATACAAGATAACCCACCTTTGGCTATTAACGGGATACTAAACCTATTTTTTTTCTTTTCTTTCATGATTCAGATAGAGCATGTAATTTTAAGCAATTTTCTAATTTACTCCTATTATCTATTTTTTTTCCCATTATCTTGCTATCTTTAATTGAAAAAGCAGGAATCTAAGCTAAGGAGCGTTCATCACAGGTACTGAATTAGCACATTTAGCCACCAACCCGCAAATGCAACCCAGGCACTGAACCCAAAATGGGCCGACTTCTTAGCTTAGATTCCTGCTTTTATAAATAAAGATAGCGAGAGAACGAAAAATCCCTTTAAATATGATATTGGCACATAAAAACCAACAAAATATATAGATGGAGTTATTTAAACTTAATATTGGAACAGTTGGTAGTGGGCAGGGACATTGATTCAAGAGGTTATTACCAAGAAGTGAGATATAATTAAAAAAAAACAATTAGAAAAAGTGTGAATGACCATTGTAAAGTGATCTTTAGTGACAGGTGATTTAAGAAGAACTTATATCCTTTTCATAGCTTGAATGAAACTGCTATGAAATGCACTGAGATAAGCAGTGGCCTTCAAGGACCTAGAAATTAGCATGTGAGCCTACCTAGGTTTAGCTTTCAACAAAGAATACCAAGAGAACAAAGCAAATTTGATGATACAAGTAAATTGGAAAACTGTTTAAAATTGCTGCCCTATCTGAATCATGAAAGTTTAATTTGACTAGACTGTCCCTTTACGTTCAAAATATGGCACATAGTAGTCATCCACACAAAGGGGTTGATTTATCAAAGGCTTTCGCCAGCCTTCGACCCCCCTACGCCTGCAGGTTTACCAAGAAAACCTGCAGACCGTATTTAACAAGCAGTGGTCATTAGACCGCTGCTTCCCTATCCTTTCGCCACCTCTTAGTGATTAGTTGTGTGCGGGCAGGATTGCTCGCAAGCGCAAAATAGCGCTCATGTGCAATGCTGAATTCCGGAAGCGGAATTCAGCCAACCAGAGGCGAGCTGCGGCGGACAGTATGTATGTGCACAGCTTCATAAATTTACCCCAGTGCCTAGCTCCCCATGCCTCAAATGGTTATGAGGTGGCTTAATATATTCGACATAACTAAAACCCTGCTGACATTTCAGCTCATGAGCTCAACTTGACTTTTGATTGACAGTTATGTGCATATGAAAAGTCCCAAAGAAGCAGCAGCACAGTGTAAAGTAACTATTTATTGGCACCAATGAAAAAACCACAACGTTTCGGGAATTACATGATCAAGGGATTACTCCCGAAACGTGTTTTTTTTTCATTGGTGCCAATAAATGGTTACTTTACACTGTGCTGCTGCTTCTTTGGGACTTTTGATTTGGGGGTTTTGCTGTCTCCCCTGCAGTTTGCACAGTTTTACAAGTGTGCTGGACTTTTCTCTGATTTAGTTATGTGTGTATGCTGCACTAAATTGGCTCACGGTATGTGTCCTCCTTAGTAGCGCTAATACATTACTGCTCAGCAGCAGGACTTTATAGTTATCCCCTATTTCAAGGATTAAAAACACATTTAGCAAGAGACATTAGTGCAAATTATAGCATTATATTTTTGCATGTCCATGCCCTTTTAAGTCATGCACACATTCTAGTGAAACCATAGCTAGTACAGCATTATTATTTATCTTCTAAAACTTGTCATGACTTGGGAAAGTGATCTAGTGTAGCTCCTGGTCTCATTAGTTCTATTTTAGTTGCCAAGCAAAGCAATGCTTATAGTGCAATAAAGCTAATGTAAGAAAAATTGCTGCTGGAGAATATTTGTCAAAGCATTAGTTAAAATATTTTCCTCTCCGTTCATTTTTTGCTATTTCTGAGCACAAGGCTTCTATTAAGATGTTTTCTAAGCTATTCTGTGCTCCACAACACTGCCCATTTTGTACAAGGTCTGATTGGCTGCTAATGTTTAGTTTGATTCATTTATTTTCTTCTTAGGTAATTTCAGAATCATGTGTTCTTGTTTTTCCACTTATACAGACTATTTGTTGTTTTGATCTCTAAGCATATTTTGCTTTTCTTGTTTTATAATCTCACGTTTGTCTTTAATTTTGCAATTTATCTATAGCATTTCTATGCTGTAAAAGGACAGTAAACACCTTTTTTAGATATTATGTTCCCCTTTTCGTGTTGTTTAGCTCTGAAATTCTTTATTTTCCAATTCTCATGACTGGAAATGCACACTAAGACTTTTCAGGGCTAACCCTACTACATATATATCCCTGATTGGCTTTAGCAGATAACTGTAAGATAATTCACTTTATACTAACAGTATGATTGTGGCGAGCCTTGTCAATTGCAGGCTCAAGCTCGCATTGACTCCAAATAAGGCCAGTGGTGGGTGGAGTTTGGCTATTAAACCATTTGCAGTTAAAAAAAAACATTTTTATTTAATGGTTTGTGTTTTCAAAGATGAAAAACAGCTATTTCATATTTCAATTTATTTCTATTATAAAAGTTGCTTTATTCTCTTGGTATTCTTTTTCGAAGGTAATACCTTAAAGGGACAGTTCACCCAAATGTTTTTTCCCATTTTTTCATGTATTCGTTTTCAGACAAACAATATCACAACTGTGGCATATGTCAATCATCAGGGTGGGACTCGCAGTCCTTTAGCAATGAAGGAAGTATCTCAAATACTTTCTTGGGCGGAATCCAGCTCTTGTCTAATTTCTGAGATACATATCCTAGGTGTAGACAATTGGGAAGCAGATTATCTCAGCCGCCAGACTTTACATCCAGGGGAGTGATCTCTATCCAGGGACAGTCTACACCAGAATTTTTATTGTTTAAAAATATAGATAATCCATTTATTACCCATACCCTAGTTTTGCATAACCAACACAGTTATATAAATACACTTTTTACCTCAGTGATTATCTTGTATCTAAGCCACTGTAAACTGCCCCCTTATTTCAGTTCTTTTGACAGACTTCCATTTTAGCCAATCAAAACTGGCTCACTGGAACTTAACGTGCATGAGCACAGTTTTATCTATATGACATACATGAACTAACACCCTCTAGTGGTGAAAAACTGTCAAAATGCCCTGAGTGAAGAGGTGGACTTCAAGGGCTTAGACATTAGCATATGAACCTCCTAGGTTTAGCTTTCAACTAAGAATACCAAGAGAACAAAGCAAAATTGGTTATAAAAGTAAATTGGAAAATTGTTTAAAATTGCATTCTCTATCTGAATCATGAAAGTTTATTTTGGAGTAGACTGTCCCTTTAAATTTCTTCCTAAGGTTGTAAATTCAAACAACATCAGTAGTTGGAAATTGTTGTTCCTTCCTTGTGTCCTAATCCTAAGAATACTCTTGAAAGATCCTTACATTCTTTTGGATGTTGTAAGGGCTTTGAAATATTATGTCGAAGCTACTAAAGATTTCAGGAAGACTTCTAGTCTATTTGTTGTTTTTTCTGATCCTAGGAAAGGTCAGAAAGCCTCTGCCATTTCTTTGGCATCTTGGTTAAAGCTTTTGATTCACAAGGCTTATTTGGAGGTGGGGCAGTCTCCGCCTCAGAGAATTACAGCTCATTCTACTAGATCAGTCACCACTTCTTGGGCTTTTAAGAATGAAGCTTCGGGTTGATCAGATTTACAAAGCAGCATCTTGGTCTTCTTTGCATACATTTACTAAATGTTACCATTTTGATGTATTTGCTTCTTCTGAATCAGTCTTTGGTAGAAAAGTTCTTCAGGCAGCTGTCTCAGTTTGATTCTTCTGCTTATGATTTTAGTTTTTTCTCCAACATAGGTGTGTCCGGTCCACGGCGTCATCCTTACTTGTGGGATATTCTCTTCCCCAACAGGAAATGGCAAAGAGCCCAGCAAAGCTGGTCACATGATCCCTCCTAGGCTCCGCCTACCCCAGTCATTCTCTTTGCCGTTGTACAGGCAACATCTCCACGGAGATGGCTTAGAGTTTTTTAGTGTTTAACTTTTGCTTCTTCTGAGGCTATTTTTGGGAGAAAGGTTTTGCAAGCCGTGGTGCCTTCCATTTAGGTGACCTGATTTGCTCCCTCCCTTCATCCGTGTCCTAAAGCTTTGGTATTGGTTCCCACAAGTAAGGATGACGCCGTGGACCGGACACACCTATGTTGGAGAAAACAGAATTTATGTTTACCTGATAAATTTCTTTCTCCAACGGTGTGTCCGGTCCACGGCCCGCCCTGGTTTTTTTAATCAGGTCTGATATTTTATTTTCTTTAACTACAGTCACCACGGTACCATATGGTTTCTCCTATGCAAATATTCCTCCTTAACGTCGGTCGAATGACTGGGGTAGGCGGAGCCTAGGAGGGATCATGTGACCAGCTTTGCTGGGCTCTTTGCCATTTCCTGTTGGGGAAGAGAATATCCCACAAGTAAGGATGACGCCGTGGACCGGACACACCGTTGGAGAAAGAAATTTATCAGGTAAACATAAATTCTGTTTTTTCTTGAAATTTATGTGAAATTTATAAGAAAAATTAATTTTTTTGTGTGGATTTAATTTTTTCAACGGAAATAGCTGTTTTTATTTTATCCCTCCCTTTGTAGTGACTCTTCTGTGGTCTTCCACATCTTGGATATTTCTATCCCGTACGTCACTAGCTCATGGACTCTTGCCAATTACATGAAAGAAAACATAATTTATGTAAGAACTTACCTGATAAATTAATTTCTTTCATATTGGCATGAGGCCCACCCTTTTTTGGTGGTTATGATTTTTGTATAAAAGCACAATTATTTTTCCAGCTCTTCTTTTTGTTTGCTTTTTTTAATCCTTATTTTATCACCCCACTACTTGGCTATTCGTTAAACTGAATTGTGGGTGTGGTGAGGGGTGTATTTATAGGCATTTTGAGGTTTGGGAAACTTTTCCCCTCCCAGTAGGATTGTATATCCCATACGTCAATACCTCATGGACTCTTGACAATATGAAAGAAATGTATTTATCAGGTAAGTTCTTACATAAATTATGTTTTATAGCGCATGCGCAGTTGAATCAGTGGACGGGTGACTTGTAGTGACGGTCACCTAGTGGCCTAAATTTCAATTGGACTATAGATAAACGTGATCACAAGGTAAAAAAAAAAATAATTACTGGTTGAATAAAATAAATTTCAAAATTGAATGATAATAGGTTTATAACTTTGTTTAGACTCCAAAATATAAAAAATGATAAATGAAACATTAATTTTACTCAATTACTGGAATACTTGATAGAGATTAACAGAACTTTACCATCACTTAAAGGGACACTGAACCCAAAAATTGTTCTTTCGTGATTCAGATAGAGCAGGCAATTTTAAGCAACTTTCTAATTTACTCCGGTTATGAATTTTCTTCGTTCTCTTGCTATCTTTATTTGAAAAAGAAGGCATCTAAGCTTTTTTGTTTTTTATTCAGACCTCTGGACAGCACTTTTTTATTGGTGTATGAACTTAATCAGCAAGAACAACCCAGGTTGTTCACAAAAAAATGGTCCGGCATCTAAACTTACTTTCTTGCATTTCAAATAAAGTTACCAAGAGAATGAAGAAAATTTGATAATAGGAGTAAATTAGAAAGTTGCTTAAAATTTCATGCTTTATCTGAATCACGAAACAAAAAAATTGGGTTCAGTGTCCCTTTAAGTAAACACAACCAGCAGAAGAAATTAAAGGGACAGTATACACTCATTTTCATATAACTGCATGTAATAGACACTACTATAAAGAATAAGATGCACAGATACTGATATAAAAATCCAGTATAAAACTTTTTAAAAACTTACTTAGAAGCTTTCAGTTTAGCTTTGTTAAAAAGGTGGAAAGCCCACTGCAAGTGAGAAATAAGACACTTTCCCCCCTCCCCCTTCTTTTGCATATGAAAAGACCCTTTACACAAACAGGAGCAAGCTGGAGAAGGTATACATCAGTACTCACATAAAACTTTGGTGCTTGGTTAGGAGTCTGAAAATCTGAGCAATGTTATTTAAAAATAAGCAAAACTAAACATTTTTTTTTTTAAAAAAACTTCATGGGCTATAAAAATAGATCATCTACAAAACATTTATGCAAAGAAAAAATGAGTGTATAATGTCCCTTTAAACTCACAATGCGGTGCAGGATAGTCAAGTAATAAAATGATAATTTTCCATTGTTCTCTCTATGTATTGAACTTTAGTTTTCCAGACAAATAAATATAAGATAAGGAAGCAAGTGTGTGTACACAAAGTGATAACAATAAGATACTGTATATTACCTGAAGCTCAACCCATTTTAATAGGCTGTGGTTTAAAATCACAAAACCAGCTTCTTCATATACACAAATAAACCTGAAAATTCAATTTCTCCTACATTTTATACTCTGCAGCTGGTATAACAAGAAATTGAAAATACATTAATATAAAAACAATTTTACAGTGTACTGTCCCTTTAATCTCTAACAGGAAAACGGCACACAGGGTACAACTGTTATGCTACTTCTGCGACCTTGCTTTTTCTACATGCCTCAGGAGTGGAATGGGGGCACCTTATGCTAGCGTGTGTGGTGCCTCCAATTCATATGAGAAACATGCTATGATCAGAGTGTAACTCATGCTGCTGCTGAAAGACTGCATGTGAGACTAGCCAGCAGTAGTACAGTAACTGTCAAAAATGACCGTTACTGTGTATACAATCACTGTGACAACCAGTCACAGTGATGGTATACTTAAAATGGAGCCTAGATACTAGCATGCTGCAATGCTGGTATCAGGCTCAGTGGCCAATCACTGGATGCTTCAGGAGTGAGGCAGTCCAGTGATGCACAAAAAAGTGTCCCATGGTCATGTGATCACTGTGACAGCCCGACACAGTGGTTGCATGTCAAAAATTACAAGCCATTCTTTAAAGGGATACTAAACCCAAATATTCTCTTTCATGATTCAGATAGAGCATGTAATTTTATGCAACTTTCTTATTTACTCCTATTATCAATTTTTCTTGATTCTCCTGTTATCTTTATTTGAAAAAGCAGGAATGAAAGCTTTGGAGCCGACCCATTTTACCATCCCTTTGTACTTCAAAGGGATGGTAAATCCTAGCGTCTCTGAAACACTAGTATTTACCATTGGAACAAATAAAGGGGACTTTCATTCATTTAGTATAAAATACTTCATGCTGAAAGCTCCTTTATTTGTTGCAAGCGATCACCTTCACTGAGCTGCTAAGGCAGCCCACCAGCAGAAAGCTTTTTTTGGCTATCTGGCAGAGAGGTGACTTTTCCACCTCTTAGCCAATAAGAAAAATCCCCTTTATTTGTTCCAAAGGTAAATCAAAGTGTTTCAGAAACGCTAGGATTTACCATCACTTTAACAAAATAATTAAGGTAAAACCAATAGTGAGCAAAAACGCCAAAATTGCTTGTATCGTTTAAAGAGATAGTCTAGTCAAAATTACACTTTCATGATTTAGATAGAGCATGCAATTTTAAGCAAACTTTCTAATTTACTCCTATTATCACATTTTCTTCGTTCTCTTGCTATCTTTATTTGAAAAAGCAAGAATGTAAGCATATGAGCCAGCCCATTTTTGGTCGAGCACCTGGGTAGCACTTTCTGATTGGATGTCTAAATGAAGCCACCAATCAGCAAGCGCTACCCAGGTGCTGAACCAAAATGGGCCGGCTATATGAGAGGTCACTCGGGTCGATTTATCAAGCTGTGGCGGACAGGTGCGCATATACTCTCCCCTGTCCGCCGCAGCTTTCTTCTGGCGGGCTGAATTCCGCTGGCAGAATTCAGCACTGCACACGAACGCTATTTTGCGCTTGCATGCAATCCTGCCCCCTACCAATCACGCGCGGGCAGGAGCTGTCAATCTCCCCAGTTGGATGAGACAGGGGAGATTAAAATTTGCCACCTTAGAGGTGGCAAAAGGTTAGGAAAGCAGTGGTCTGATGACCGCTGCTTGTTAAATACGGACTGCAGGTTCTCTTGTGAGAACCTGCAGTCGTAGGGGGTCGAAAAGGCTTGCGAATCCTTGGATAAATCGACACCTTGGAGTACAGTTTTTTGGTCTGCTAGGTAAGGTTTTGATATACTCAATGTCTGTTGCATGATAAATGTTTTGTGTATTAGTAAACCTGTAGTAAAGCGTATTTCTCAGAGGATTAAGCATGAGGAAGTTTGGGTTTCAAAATCTTCCTTACTATGTCTTTGTTTAGCTTGTTTTCCTTTTTACAAATGTGGACTTTATTTTCCCCAGCTTTTGTACTTTATGCAGGAAACATTTAATTTCACATCATCCATTGTTATATGCTTTTTATCAGCTTGAATGCTGTTGGTTTGTGTTAGGTATCTACTGCTTGATGATTATATCATGGTGTGACCTGTATCACATATCATGGAGATCTTGTTTTTAATCTGCTCTATGCTACCAAATCCTTATGACATCATAGGTTAATCAAGTAAAATACTTTTTTTTTTTTTAAATCCTATCATTTCATGTTGCCTTTATTGATAATTAGACACATGTACATTATTTTTCAGATATTTGTTTTTAGCATATGTTTATGGCACTTTAACTAATTAATGGATTACAGGCTTCTACATGTTTGCATTCAATTAGCAGATTAGGTGAGTGTGAAAAAGTGTTGATTGCATTAATATGTTTTTTTTTGCTGCAATTGTTTTTCAAAAATCAAACTCTACCCTCCACTTGGCTTGTATGGAGGGATCCATTTGCATTTGATACTTGAGTAGCCACAGCTAGCCACAGACATGTTAGCAAAATCTTAATTGATTTGCAGTTTGCAATAGGTATGTGCATTTGGATCCTTCGTTAGCGCATACTTCTGCATTCGGATCCTATCTGGCTCTTTTCGGAGCTGGATTATTTCTTGTACAAGAGCACTAAATTAAGATCTAAGCAAATCCATATTGTGACGATTCAAACCTTCTCAACGTCACAATAGAGGGGTGTGGGCATGAACGGGTTAATGGCACACAGCTCTAGTTCCCTTAACCTTGCATCTCTACAAAAGGACTTTAAAAGAGACACCACATTAACCCCAAATCCTGTCCACACTGCTCTAACAATTTCTGCTGCCACCACCAAAATGTCTAAATTAAAGGGGCGCTTTGGGAACCCCCAAAAACTCACACAATTTAACAATTAGGTAACGTGCCTTTAACCTTGCCTCAACAGGAGTGTGAATTTGGATATTAGAGCCCAAAACACAGAATGATATTTTATATGTGTTTAATAACAAAATTATCAATACAGGTTACACAGTGCAAAATTATAAAGATCTTCAAAATAACATACAATTGCAAAGTTACAATTCTTTAAAAAGAATAGGGGACATAAAAATAATAGAAACACAATATCTTACTTATTATCAAATTCCTTTAGATATGTGGAGAGCTGCTGATCATGATGTTAATGGCTTTGGTCCCCAGGGCAGTTCTACCCACCAGTCTTTCTGTTACATACTTAAACTAAAACCTTCTTTGTCTTGTCAAAGACAACACCCTGGTTATAATTTACAACAAGTACAGCCAATGCAAACAAGTCTTAGCTCCCAGTAGGGGAGGAGCTTTTTGCATTCCTACACCCAGTTACCAGTTACACAAAGAACCCTTCACCTCAGACCTGTGACGGGCTAAGGAGGGGGAAGGAGGGTGGGGGGTCTCAGCTTACAGCTTTTCTGAAAGCAGATTTCACACACACAAAAAGGCAATTCACATTAACCTTTTTCAGGCTGAGAACACAATACCACCTCTGCCGGGTAGCCAATCCATGTATCAACTACTCCACATGATTGTACACATATCTTAGCGTACATTACGTGCTATGTGCACTTACATTACATTGTCATAGTTTCAGTATTAAATCTCATATTTATCAGCATTACAGGTACAAAGCCCTTTATCCAAGCTGCTTGGGACTGGAAAAGGTTTGGATTAATTGTATATTGCATCTATAATATGTGACAGGTTGCAAAGGGTATGTGACCAAGTGGAAACACCACTATCATGTAATTTAGGCAATATTTACATGTCATAATACAGCTAGTACAGGTAGCTTTATATAATTTGGAATACTTTTGAATATGCAGTACTATAATTAATAGACTTCCGTCTACTTAAATATACATGTGTGGAAACAAAACAGACTTTATAGGTAAATTATAGCAAAAGCAAACAAAATTAATAATAAGTACTGCATTTTTAACGCTCCTTTAAAGGCACAGCAGAGCAAAAAAACATGTTCTCAGTTGACTGTCTCTTCCCCTTTTCTTTCTGTTAAGATGAAAATCCAATTGTTAATTTCCAGGTATGTATATAAAACAAGTGAACACCTTTAAATGAAATCTGTATTGAGAAGTGTGATGGTTTGTAGATATCGTCCGAGAGTGATGTATCAAATAACAATGCTTTAAGGCCTGGCTCTCGTGTGCTGGGAAGGCTTTTCCCTAACTGCATTTGCAAGAGCTATCTTGGCAGGACTATTGCTCTTCCAAAGGACCATGATGTTGTTGTTGGAAATAACATTATTAATGTGCCTATACAATGTATATATGTTTAGTTGTTTACTTATTTGGCTAAAATTCACTGTGATACCGTTGCCATAGTTTTGATTAGAGTGTATTCACCTTGCCTACACTTGCCTGTCAACTACGTGTATGCATGGAGAGTAGGCACCTATTAGTGACTACATACTTTACTGAGATTGACACCACGTGTATGTAAACAGTGACAATCCCATTATAAATTTCACAGTTGTTTTGCAAACTTTGCTGGTGCTATAGAGTTGTGTGTTGCATAGAATTATAGATACACGCTCTTTCCAACAACTCCCCAGGGAAATAGCACTGCATCTGAACTTGAGATTGTAGCATGCTTTGGCAACAATAATACAGCCTTCATGTCCTGTTGAATGCTAGTCAGCTGCCATCAATTTGCAGAATAAACTTGTTACACATACAGTACATACAGCTCCTGCCGTCAGTGAAAAACATGTTTTCCACATTTGTCCCAAACAAAAACCACATAGTACTTAGTTGAACCAAAACGTTTCATGACTTTTTTGTAGGAAAATAAATTTAGAGAAGCCCATTGATTTTCTTTAAGCAATTTAACTATATGTCAACTAAATGTCTTTGTTTATTTCTATAGCTGACATCAGTAGATATGTCCAGTTCAGTCTAATAAAGTCGCTGCTTTCTGTTTTTGTAGGACAATTTATGGTAGCCAATCGTAAAATGCTTTATTTGACCATTCAAGAAAATACATAATTAGGTGCACATTTTGATAAGGTTATGGATATAGGTTACACAAAAGTATACATTTTAGTTTTTCACGCTATTTCTTTCTTGTTTATACAACAGGGGGTGTCAGAACTTTCCAACTGAGGGCGACATTGACGTTTGTTATTTTCCTTGGAGCATATATATATATTGTATGTATGTGTATATATATATATATATATATATATATATATATATATATATATATATATATATATATATATCTGTGTGTGTGTATATATGTGTGTGTGTGTTAAATAATCGTTCTAACCAATTTACTATTCTGTACAGTATTTCTGTAGTCCAACACCGATGATCTTTGCCCTTTTAGTATTGTAGATTCAATATCAGAGGTCACTATTGATTCATGCAAGCTGCCAGCTCTTACGGCAGTTTGTATGTTTTAATCTGGTGAGCAATTCACAGATTGCAATCATAATAACATGACATATAGTTTGTTGACATAGTGACTTGCTACCAGTTGCAAGTAAGAGCTTGCTGAATAGCTTTTATCAGTTATGACATACTATGCACTTAATAAGTAATAATTATAACTTTCTTTGAACATCAGCTGGTACAGATACAATTTAGATAGAGAGGCAGGGTGCTCAGATTATATATATATATATATATATGTGTGTGTATATATATATATATATTTATTTTTTAATTTATTTTCTTCAATTAAAAAAAGGAAAAGTAACCGGAGACAGAAAAGAAAATAAAGTGGCCAGTGGGTAAGTGGTACACATTTTATTTATGATGGTTATGGAATCTCAGAGAAAATGATGCAAACACTAACTAGGACCAGTTATAGAATACTGTGTGTGTGTCATATTCAGTTCATGATTTTTTCTTATCTTAAATCTGTTACAAAATATGCAACCAAATCTTTTTAATGCATATGATCAATAAATAGCATGCCATATACTTTCAATGGGAAGCGCTAGTAGCAAACTCATTGCACTGCTTTTAATTTTAGCGCTTCTGAAAAGCAAGTATTAATTGGTATCACTTTTTGTGGCAATATGCGAGCAGAATTTTGCCTATATCAGCTTTGCACTCAGGCATTATCCAATTAGAATTTTAGTGCAGGCCCTTATATAAATCTATAATATGAGGGAAAGAACATACCTGACATGAATATTGTAGCACTACTTATACTACTGCGCACACAATTTATACTAACCATGCAGTTGAAAAAAACATTGCATTTTTACGCTCCACTCATTTTGAGGTGTGCAATCCCAGTCCCACTCTAGGAAGACTTTCCTGAATAGGTTGATTTTTTTAAAAAAAATGTGTGTGTGTGTTTTATGTTTAAGAAACAGCCTATGTTGACTTTGGCCCAGTCTAAATCAAATTTTGTTTCATGCATGTGTTAGGAGTCCACAATTGATTACACCTGGGAATTACTCTTCCCTACCACTTTGAGGATTCCCAAACCACAGGAACTGTATAAATCCTCTCCCACCTCACTGGCAACTCAGTCTTGTCTGCTGGAGGAAGGTGAAGAATAATGATGTGCATACAATTCTTCAGTGAGAGGGTCTTTCAGTCTATGTCTGTTGGCGCTCTACAAATACCTGATGATTTAAAAATTGATTTTTTTTTTTTTAAATTGCGCTGATTTTCAGACTCCTAACCAAGCCCCAAAAATATTTCAGATTACAGTGGGTGCTCTAGCTAATCCTTTTAACAGAGCGAAACTGGGAGCTTCTAAGTAAGTTTTAAGACTGTTTCTTTTACAAAGATATGACAAGTCCACGGATTTCATCCTTACTTGTGGGATATTAACCTCCTGCTAACAGGAAGTGGCAAAGAGCACCACAGCAGAGCTGTATATATAGCCCCTCCCCTTCCCCTCCACCCTAAGTCATTCTCTTTGCCTGTGTTATACTAGGAAGACATGGTAAAGTGAGGTGTTAGTTTCAAGTTTCTTCAATCAAGAAGTTTTTTATTTTAAATGGTACCGGTGAGTACTATTTTCCTCAGGGGGATATGGAAGAAGATTTCTGCCCTGAGGTTTGATGATCTTAGCATTTGTAACTAAGATCCATGCTGGTTCCCACAAGACTTCTGAAGGTAACCATGAGACATCTTCAGTGTGGAGACCGGTTTCATGCTACAAGCAGCATTAAGGTATGTGCAGCCTTTTTTTCTGAGGAGACTTGGTGTATCAGAACTGGCTGGCATTATTTCCCAATATGGGAATGGGGTAAGCAGTAAAACCTATTTTAATTAGAGGGGTGTTACTGGAGTCCCTATTTTATATTTTATATTTATCATTAGTTAATATTTGGGCATTATGTGACATGGAAGACAATATAAAAAACAATGTTTCTTTTGCATGATGTACCGAGTCCACGGATTCATCCTAACTTGTGGGATATTGTCCTTCCTGACAGGAAGTAACAAAGAGAGCACCACAGCAGAGCTGTCTATATAGCTCCCCCTTATCTCCACCCCCCAGTCATTCTCTTTGCTGGCTCTAAGCACGAAGAGTAAAGAGAAGAGGTGTTAAACTGTTAGTTTTATTTTATCTTCAATCAAGTGTTTGTTATTTTTAAATGGTACCGGTGTTGTACTATTTACTCTCAGGCAGGACATAGATGAAGATTTCTGCCTGGAGGATGATGATCTTAGCATTTGTAACTAAGGTCCACTGCTGTTCCCACAGAAGCAGAGGAGTACAGGAAAACTTCAGTGTGAGGAACAGTTTCTTGCTATACAGCAATGAGGTATGATAAGTCATATTTTCTGCAGAGACTGTGTTAACTTAGAAAGGCTGACAGTGTCCCCATTAGGGGAAGGGTAAGCAGTAATCCTAGTGTTATCAGAGGTTTTTACTAGCTTGCATAAAGGGTTAATATTTTGTGGGCACTCAGTTTATGTGAATTTGGGACAAACGTTTTTGTGTCTGGGAGTAACGTTTTCTGTTTTATGGGACATTTGCTTGAGGGTTCTTTGGGGTTGTTTATAACCCACATGGCTTTCAGGCCGGCTTTGTTAGTTTTGTGTAGGCCCCAGCAACATCGAGTGAAGTGGGTGGGGCCTACATTTACAAGCAGCAAGCAACTTCTCCTGTGGTCCTGAGAGTCTTTTGAGGGACTAATTGAAGCTTTAAACCCCATATTATCGCTTCCTAAGCGCAGGTAGGGCCACTGCAGAGCGGTGGCAAGGTGCTTTAGGGTTTTTTAACCGGTTTTAGACATATTTCAATCCGTTTTTTTCATTTGGGGGTTTATTGCTTGTTAACTTGTGGTGCAATCCTTCTAAAGCTTAGTGGGTACACTGTTAAAATTTCAGAAAAATTGAAGCAATTTTAACCTGTTTTGCAGTTTGTGTATGCCTTTTTTTCTCTTAAAGGCACAGTACCGTTTTTGCAAATTGTGTTTTTTTCATTAAATAAAGTGTTTTCCAAGCTTGCTTGCTTTATTACTAGTCTGTTAAACATGTCTGACACTGAGGAAACTCATTGTTCAATTTGTTTAGAAGCCATTGTGGAACCCCCTCTTAGAATGTGTCCCACTTGTACTGATATGTCTATAAATTGCAAACAGCATATTTTGACTTATAAAAGTTTGGCATTAGATGATTCTCAGACAGAAGGAAATCAGGTTTTGCCATCTAGTTCTCCCCAAGTGTCACAACCAGTAAGGCCCGCACAAGCGACACCAAGTACTTCTAGTGCGTCTAATTCTTTCACCTTGCAAGATATGGCTTTAGTTATGAATACTACCCTCACAGAGGTTTTATCTAAGCTGCCTGGGTTGCAAGGGAAGCGCAGTAGCTCTGGGTTAAGAACAAATGCTGAGCCTTCTGACGCTTTAGTAGCCATATCCGATATTCCCTCACAATGTTCTGAAGTAGGGATGAGGGATTTGCTGTCTGAGGGAGAGATTTCTGATTCAGGAAAGATGTTCTCTCAGACAGATTCAGGTATGATGGCATTTCAATTTAAGCTACAGCACCTCCGCTTATTGCTCAGGGAGGTTTATCTACTCTGGATGATTGTGACCCTATTGTAGTTCTAGAGAAATTGTGTAAAATGGACAAATATTTAGAGGTTCCTGTTTACACTGATGTGTTTCCGGTCCCTAAGAGGATTTCAGACATTGTTACTAAGGAGTGGGATAAACCAGGTATTCCGTTCTCTCCTCCTCCTGTTTTTAAGAAAATGTTTCCCAGTTCTGACACCATGAAGGGCTCATGGCAGATGGTCCCTAAGGTGGAGTGAGCTATTTCTACCCTGGCTACGTGTACAACTATACCTATTGAAGACAGTTGTGCTTTCATTGATCCTATGGATAAAAATTAGAGGGTCTCCTAAAGAAATTTTTTGTTCATCAAGGTTTTTCTTCTTCAACCTATAGCATGCATTGTTCCTGTAACCACTGCAGCTGCCTTTTGGTTTGAGGCTCTAGAAGAGGCTCTTCAGATGGAGACCCCACTAGATGATATTTTGGACAGAATTAAGGCTCTTAAGTTAGCTAAGTCTTTTATTACAGACGCCGCTTTTCATCTTGCTAAATTAGCGGCTAAGAATTTGGGTTTTGCCATTTTAGCGCGTAGAGCGTTATGGCTTCAGTCCTGGTCAGCTGATGTGTCATCTAAATCTAAGCTTTTGTCCATCCCTTTCAAAGGTAAGACCCTATTCGGGCCTGCATTGAAAGAGATCATTTCAGACATTACTGAAGAGAAGGGTCATACCCTCCCTCAGGATAAGTCAAATAAGACAAGGACCAAACAAAATAATTTTCGTTCCTTTCGAAACTTCAAGAGTGGTCCCTCTACCTCTTCCCCTGCTGCAAAGCAAGAAGGGAACTTTGCTCAATCCAAGCCAACCTGGACCCCTAATCAGGCTTGGAACAAGGGTAAACAGGCCAAAAAGCCTGCTGCTGCCACTAAGTCAGCATGAAGGAGTAGCCCCCGATCCGGGACCGGATCTAGTAGGGGGCAGACTCTCTCTCTTTGCTCAGGCCTGGGCAAGAGACGTTCAGGATTCCTGGGCAGTAGAAATTGTAACCCAGGGATACCTTCTAGATTTCAAGCATTCCCCTCCAAGGGGGAGGTTCCATCTTTCTCAATTGTCTGTAAACCCGACAAAAAGAGAGGCGTTCTTACGCTGTGTAGAAGACCTTTTTACCATGGGAGTGATCTGCCCAGTTCCAAAAGCAGAACAGGGGCAGGGGTTCTACTCCAATCTTTTTATAGTTCCCAAAAAGGAGGGAACCTTCAGACCAATTCTGGATCTCAAGATCCTAAACCAATTCCTAAGAGTTCCATCTTTCAAAATGGAGACCATTCGGACTATCTTACCATTGATCCAGGAGGGTCAATATATGACCACCGTGGACTTAAAGGATGCGTATCTGCACATTCAATCCACAAAGATCATCACCAGTTCCTCAGGTTCGCCTTTCTGGACAAGCATTATCAGTTTGTGGATCTTCCTTTTGGGTTGGCCACGGTACCGCAAATCTTCACGAAGGTGCTAGGGTCCCTTCTGGCGGTTCTAAGGCCACGGGGCATAGCAGTGGAGCCTTATCTAGACGACATTCTAATTCAAGCGTCATCCTTCCAACTAGCCAAGTCTCTCACGGACTTAGTATTGGCCTTTCTAAGGTCTCACGGGTGGAAAGTGAATGTAAAAAAAGAGTTCTCTTTCCCCCCTCACAAGAGTTTCATTTCTAGGGACTCTGATAGACTCGGTGGACATGAAAATATTTCTGACGGAGGTCAGGAAATCAAGATTTTGTCCACCTGCCGAGCTCTTTATTCCATTCCTCAGCCGTCAGTGGCTCAGTGTATGGAGGTAATCGAACTAATGGTAGCGGCAATGGACATAGTTCCGTTTGCTCGCTTGCATCTCAGACCACTATGCATGCTCAATCAGTGGAATGGGGATTATGTGGATTTATCTCCTCAGATAAATCTGGATCAAGAGACCAGAGACTCTCTTCTTTGGTGGTTGTCACAGGATCATCTGTCCCAGGGAATGTTTTTCCGCAGGCCAGAATGGGTTATAGTGACGACAGACGCCAGTCTTCTGGGCTGGGGTGCAGTCTGGAATTCCCTGAAAGCTCAGTGTTTGTGGACTCGGGAGGAGGCTCTCCTACCGATAAATATTCTGGAATTATGAGCGATATTCAATGCTCTTCAGGCATGGCCTCAGCTGGCTTCGGCCAGATTCATCAGGTTTCAGTCGGACAACATCACGACTGTGGCTTATATCAATCATCAGGGCGGAACAAAGAGTTCCTTAGCGATGATAGAGATCTCAAGGATAATCCAATGGGCAGAGGCTCACTCTTGCCATCTGTCAGCGATCTATATCCCAGGTGTAGAGAACTGGGAGGCAGATTTTCTAAGTCGTCAGACTTTTCATCCGGGGGAGTGGGAACTCCATCCGGAGGTGTTTGCTCAGCTGGTTCGGCTATGGGGCACACCAGAGTTGGATCTGATGGCGTCTCGTCAGAACGCCAAACTTCCTTGTTACAGCTCCAGGTCAAGGGATCCTCAGGCTGTATTGATAGATGCTTTAGCAGTACCCTGGTCATTCAACCTGGCTTATGTGTTTCCACCTTTCCCTCTCCTTCCACGTCTGATTGCCAGAATCAAACAGGAAAGAGCATCAGTGATTTTGATAGCGCCTGCGTGGCCACGCAGGACTTGGTATGCAGACCTGGTGGACATGTCATCCCTTCCACCATGGTCTCTGCCATTGAGACAGGACCTTCTGATTCAAGGTCCATTCAAGCATCAAAATCTAATTTCTCTGCAACTGACTGCTTGGAGATTGAACGCTTGATTCTATCAAAGCGGGGTTTCTCTGAGTCAGTCATAAATACCTTGAGTCAGGCTCGAAAAGCCTGTTACCAGGAAAATTTATCAAAAGATATGGAGTAAATATCTTTTTTGGTGCGAATCCAAAGGCTTCTCCTGGAGTAAAATCAGGATTCCTAGGATTTTGTCTTTTCTCCAAGAGGGATTGAAGAAAGGATTATCAGCTAGTTCCCTAAAGGGACAGATATCTGCTCTGTCTATTTTGTTGCACAAGCGTCTGGCAGATGTTCCAGATGTTCGGGCTTTTTGTCAGGCTTTAGTTAGAATTAAGCCTGTGTTTAAACCTATTGCTCCGCCATGGAGTCTAAATTTAGTTCTTAGAGTTCTTCAGGGGGTTCCGTTTGAACCCATGCATTCCATAGATATTAAGCTTATATCTTGGAAAGTTTTGTTCCTAGTTGCTATCTCTTCAGCTCGAAGAGTTTCTGAACTATCTGCATTACAATGTGACTCTCCTTATCTTGTGTTCCATGCTGATAAGGTGGTTTTGCGTACCTACCTAAGGTTGTTACTAACAGGAATATCAATCAAGAAATTGTTGTTCCTTCAAAGATTTTCATCAAACATCTTCTTTGTTTGTTTTTTCTGGAAAGCGTAGGGGTCAAAAGGCTACATCGACTTCTCTTTCCTTTTGGCTGAAAAGCATCATCCGTTTGGCTTATGAGAGTGCTGGACAGCAGCCTCCTGAAAGGATTACAGCTCATTCTACTAGAGTGGTAGCTTCCACATGGGCTTTTAAAAATGATGCTTCTGTTGAACAGATTTGTAAGGCTGCGACTTGGTCGTCGCTTCATACCTTTTCAAAATTTTATAAATTTGATACTTTTGCTTCTTCGGAGGCTATTTTTGGGAGAAAGGTTTTGCAAGCAGTGGTGCCTTCCGTTTAGGTTCCTGTCTTGTCCCTCCCCTCATCCGTGTCCTAAAGTTTTGGTATTGGTATCCCACAAGTTAGGATGAATCTGTGGACTCGGTACATCATGCAAAAAAGAAAACAAAATTTATGCTTACCTGATAAATTTCTTTCTTTTGAGATGTACCGACTCCACGGCCCGCCCTGTCTTTTCAAGACAGTATTTTTTTTTTATGTAAACTTCAGTCACCTCTGCACCTTATAGTTTCTCCTTTTCTTCCTTGGCCTTCGGTCGAATGACTGGGGGGTGGAGTTAAGGGGGGAGCTATATAGACAGCTCTGCTGTGGTGCTCTCTTTGCTACTTCCTGTCAGTTAGGACAATATCCCACAAGTTAGGATGAATCCGTGGACTCGGTACATCGCAAAAGAAATAAATTTATCAGGTAAGCATACATTTCTTTCATGTAATTAGCAAGAGTCCATGAGCTAGTGACGTATGGGATATACATTCCTACCAGGAGGGGCAAAGTTTCCCAAACCTCAAAATGCCTATAAATACACCCCTCACCACACCCACAATTCAGTTTTACAAACTTTGCCTCCTATGGAGGTGGTGAAGTAAGTTTGTGCTAGATTCTACGTTGATATGCGCTCCGCAGCAAGTTGGAGCCCGGTTTTCCTCTCAGCGTGCAGTGAATGTCAGAGGGATGTGAGGAGAGTATTGCCTATTTGAATGCAGTGATCTCCTTCTACGGGGTCTATTTCATAGGTTCTCTGTTATCGGTTGTAGAGATTCATCTCTTACCTCCCTTTTCAGATCGACGATATACTCTTATTTATATACCATTACCTCTGCTGATTTTCGTTTCAGTACTGGTTTGGCTTTCTACAAACATGTAGATGAGTGTCCTGGGGTAAGTAAATCTTATTTTCTGTGACACTCTAAGCTATGGTTGGGCACTTTGTTTATAAAGTTCTAAATATATGTATTCAAACATTTATTTGCCTTGACTCAGAATGTTCAACATTCCTTATTTTCAGACAGTCAGTTTCATATTTGGGATAATGCGTTTGAATCATTCATTTTTTCTTACCTTAAAAATTTGACTTTTTTTCCCTGTGGGCTGTTAGGCTCGCGGGGGCTGAAAATGCTTCATTTTATTGCGTCATTCTTGGCGCGGACTTTTTTGGCGCAAAAAATCTTTTCTGTTTCCGGCGTCATACGTGTCGCCGGAAGTTGCGTCATTTTTTGACGTCCTTTTGCGCCAAAAATGTCGGCGTTCCGGATGTGGCGTCATTTTTGGCGGCAAAAAGCATTTAGGCGCCAAACAATGTGGGCGTATTATTTGGCGCCAAAAAATATGGGCGTCGCTTTTGTCTCCACATTATTTCAGTCTCATTTTTTCTTTGCTTCTGGTTACTAGAAGCTTGTTTATTGGCATTTTTTCCCATTCCTGAAACTGTCATTTAAGGAATTTGATCAATTTTGCTTTATATGTTGTTTTTTCTCTTACATATTGCAAGATGTCTCACGTTGCATCTGAGTCAGAAGATACTTCAGGAAAATCGCTGTCTAGTGCTGGAACTACCAAAGCTAAGTGTATCTGCTGTAAACTTTTGGTAGCTATTCCTCCGGCTGTTGTTTGTATTAATTGTCATGACAAACTTGTTAAAGCAGATAATATTTCCTTTAGTAATGTACCATTGCCTGTTGCGGTTCCCTCAACATCTAAGGTGCAGAATGTTCCTGATAACATAAGAGATTTTGTTTCTGAATCCATCAAGAAGGCTATGTCTGTTATTTCTCCTTCTAGTAAACATAAAAAATCTTTTAAAACTTCTCTCTCTACAGATGAATTTTTAAATGAACATCATCATTCTGATTCTGATGACTCTTCTGGTTCAGAGGATTCTGTCTCAGAGATTGATGCTGATAAATCTTCATATTTATTTAAAATGGAATTTATTCGTTCTTTACTTAAAGAAGTACTAATTGCTTTAGAAATAGAGGATTCTGGTCCTCTTGATACTAATTCTAAACATTTAGATAAGGTGTTTAAATCTCCTGTGGTTATTCCAGAAGTTTTTCCTGTTCCTAATGCTATTTCTGAAGTAATTTCCAGAGAATGGGATAAATTGGGTAATTCATTTACTCCTTCTAAACGTTTTAAGCAATTATATCCTGTGCCGTCTGACAGATTAGAATTTTGGGACAAAATCCCTAAAGTTGATGGGGCTATTTCTACCCTTGCTAAACGTACTACTATTCCTACGTCAGATGGTACTTCGTTTAAAGATCCTTTAGATAGGAAAATTGAATCCTTTCTAAGAAAAGCTTATCTGTGTTCAGGTAATCTTCTTAGACCTGCTATATCTTTGGCTGATGTTGCTGCAGCTTCAACTTTTTGGTTGGAGACTTTAGCACAACAAGTAACAGATCATGATTCTCATAATATTATTATTCTTCTTCAGCATGCTAATAATTTTATCTGTGATGCCATTTTTGATATTATCAGAGTTGATGTCAGGTTTATGTCTCTAGCTATTTTAGCTAGAAGAGCTTTATGGCTTAAAACTTGGAATGCTGATATGGCTTCTAAATCAACTCTACTTTCCATTTCTTTCCAGGGTAACAAATTATTTGGTTCTCAGTTGGATTCCATTATCTCAACTGTTACTGGTGGGAAAGGAACTTTTTTACCACAGGATAAAAAATCTAAGGGTAAAAACAGGGCTAATAATCATTTTCGTTCCTTTCGTTTCAACAAAGAACAAAAGCCTGATCCTTCATCCTCAGGAGCAGTTTCAGTTTGGAAACCATCTCCAGTCTGGAATAAATCCAAGCCTTCTAGAAAGGCAAAGCCTGCTTCTAAGTCCACATGAAGGTGCGGCCCTCATTCCAGTTCAGCTGGTAGGGGGCAGGTTACGTTTTTTCAAAGAAATTTGGATCAATTCTGTTCACAATCTTTGGATTCAGAACATTGTTTCAGAAGGGTACAGAATTGGTTTCAAGATGAGACCTCCTGCAAAGAGATTTTTTCTTTCCCGTGTCCCAGTAAATCCAGTGAAAGCTCAAGCATTTCTGAATTGTGTTTCAGATCTAGAGTTGGCTGGAGTAATTATGCCAGTTCCAGTTCTGGAACAGGGGATGGGGTTTTATTCAAATCTCTTCATTGTACCAAAGAAGGAGAATTCCTTCAGACCAGTTCTGGATCTAAAAATATTGAATCGTTATGTAAGGATACCAACGTTCAAAATGGTAACTGTGAGGACTATCTTGCCTTTTGTTCAGCAAGGGCATTATATGTCCACAATAGATTTACAGGATGCTTATCTGCATATTCCGATTCATCCAGATCATTATCAGTTCCTGAGATTCTCTTTTCTGGACAAGCATTACCAGTTTGTGGCTATGCCGTTTGGCCTAGCTACAGCTCCAAGAATTTTTACAAAGGTTCTCGGTGCCCTTCTGTCTGTAATCAGAGAACAGGGTATTGTGGTATTTCCTTATTTGGACAATATCTTGGTACTTGCTCAGTCTTTACATTTAGCAGAATCTCATACGAATCGACTTGTGTTGTTTCTTCAAGATCATGGTTGGAGGATCAATTTACCAAAAAGTTCATTGATTCCTCAGACAAGGGTAACTATTCTGGGTTTCCAGATAGATTCAGTGTCCATGACTCTGTCTTTAACAGACAAGAGACGTCTAAAATTGATTTCAGCTTGTCGAAACCTTCAGTCACAATCATTCCCTTCGGTAGCCTTATGCATGGAAATTCTAGGTCTTATGACTGCTGCATCGGACGCGATCCCCTTTGCTCGTTTTCACATGCGACCTCTTCAGCTCTGTATGCTGAATCAATGGTGCAGGGATTACACAAAGATATCTCAATTAATATCTTTAAAACCGATTGTACGACACTCTCTAACGTGGTGGACAGATCACCATCGTTTAATTCAGGGGGCTTCTTTTGTGCTTCCGACCTGGACTGTAATTTCAACAGATGCAAGTCTCACAGGTTGGGGAGCTGTGTGGGGATCTCTGACGGCACAAGGAGTTTGGGAATCTCAGGAGGTGAGATTACCGATCAATATTTTGGAACTCCGTGCAATTTTCAGAGCTCTTCAGTCTTGGCCTCTTCTAAAGAGAGAATCGTTCATTTGTTTTCAGACAGACAATGTCACAACTGTGGCATACATCAATCATCAAGGAGGGACTCACAGTCCTCTGGCTATGAAAGAAGTATCTCGAATTCTGGTTTGGGCGGAATCCAGCTCCTGTCTAATCTCTGCGGTTCATATCCCAGGTATAGACAATTGGGAAGCGGATTATCTCAGTCGCCAAACGTTGCATCCGGGCGAATGGTCTCTTCACCCAGAGGTATTTCTTCAGATTGTTCAAATATGGGAGCTTCCAGAAATAGATCTGATGGCGTCTCATCTAAACAAGAAACTTCCCAGGTATCTGTCCAGATCCCGGGATCCTCAGGCGGAAGCAGTGGATGCATTATCACTTCCTTGGAAGTATCATCCTGCTTATATCTTTCCGCCTCTAGTTCTTCTTCCAAGAGTAATCTCCAAGATTCTGAAGGAATGCTCGTTTGTTCTGCTGGTAGCTCCGGCATGGCCTCACAGGTTTTGGTATGCGGATCTTGTCCGGATGGCCTCTTGCCATCCGTGGACTCTTCCGCTACGACCAGACCTTCTGTCGCAAGGTCCTTTTTTCCTTCAGGATCTCAAATCCTTAAATTTAAAGGTATGGAGATTGAACGCTTGATTCTTAGTCAAAGAGGTTTCTCTGACTCTGTGATTAATACTATGTTACAGGCTCGTAAATCTGTATCCAGAGAGATATATTATAGAGTCTGGAAGACTTATATTTCTTGGTGTCTTTCTCATCATTTTTCTTGGCATTCTTTTAGAATTCCAAGAATTTTACAGTTTCTTCAGGATGGTTTAGATAAAGGTTTGTCCGCAAGTTCCTTGAAAGGACAAATCTCTGCTCTTTCTGTTCTTTTTCACAGAAAGATTGCTAATCTTCCTGATATTCATTGTTTTGTACAAGCTTTGGTTCGTATAAAAACTGTCATTAAGTCAATTTCTCCTCCTTGGAGTTTGAATTTGGTTCTAGGGGCTCTTCAAGCTCCTCCGTTTGAACCTATGCATTCATTGGACATTAAATTACTTTCTTGGAAAGTTTTGTTCCTTTTGGCAATCTCTTCTGCCAGAAGAGTTTCTGAATTATCTGCTCTTTCTTGTGAGTCTCCTTTTCTGATTTTTCATCAGGATAAGGCAGTGTTGCGAACTTCTTTTGAATTTTTACCTAAAGTTGTGAATTCCAACAACATTAGTAGAGAAATTGTGGTTCCTTAATTATGTCCTAATCCTAAGAATTCTAAGGAGAAATCGTTACATTCTTTGGATGTTGTTAGAGCTTTGAAATATTATGTTGAAGCTACTAAGTCTTTCCGAAAGACTTCTAGTTTATTTGTTATCTTTTCCGGTTCTAGAAAAGGCCAGAAAGCTTCTGCCATTTCTTTGGCATCTTGGTTGAAATCTTTAATTCATCTTGCCTATGTTGAGTCGGGTAAAACTCCGCCTCAAAGGATTACAGCTCATTCTACTAGGTCAGTTTCTACTTCCTGGGCGTTTAGGAATGAAGCTTCGATTGATCAGATTTGCAAAGCAGCAACTTGGTCCTCTTTGCATACTTTTACTAAATTCTACCATTTTGATGTATTTTCTTCTTCTGAAGCAGTTTTTGGTAGAAAAGTACTTCAGGCAGCGGTTTCAGTTTGAATCTTCTGCTTATGTTTTTCATTAAACTTTATTTTGGGTGTGCATTATTTTCAGCAGGAATTGGCTGTCTTTATTTTATCCCTCCCTCTCTAGTGACTCTTGCGTGGAAAGATCCACATCTTGGGTAATCATTATCCCATACGTCACTAGCTCATGGACTCTTGCTAATTACATGAAAGAAAACATAATTTATGTAAGAACTTAACTGATAAATTCATTTCTTTCATATTAGCAAGAGTCCATGAGGCCCACCCTTTTTTTGTGGTGGTTATGATTTTTGTATAAAGCACAATTATTCCAATTCCTTATTTTATATGCTTTCGCACTTTATCACCCCACTTCTTGGCTATTCGTTAAACTGAATTGTGGGTGTGGTGAGGGGTGTATTTATAGGCATTTTGAGGTTTGGGAAACTTTGCCCCTCCTGGTAGGAATGTATATCCCATACGTCACTAGCTCATGGACTCTTGCTAATATGAAAGAAATGAATTTATCAGGTAAGTTCTTACATAAATTATGTTTTTGTTTTATGCTTACCTGATAAATTACTTTCTTTTACGATATGACAAGTCCACGGCCCTCCCTGTTATTTTAAGACAGGTTTATTTTATTTTTTGAAAACTTCAGTCACCTCTGCACCTTTTTAGCCTTTCCTTTTCTCTTCCTATAACCTTCGGCTGAATGACTTAGGGTGGAGGGGAAGGGGCTATATATACAGCTCTGCTGTGGTGCTCTTTGCCACTTCCTGTTAGCAAGAGGTTAATATCCCACAAGTAAAGATGAAATCCGTGGACTCGTCATATCGTAAAAGAAAGTAATTTATCAGGTAAGCATAAATTTAGTTTTTATACTGGATTTTCATATCAGTATCTGTGCATATTATTCTTTATAGTAGTGTCTATTACATGCAGTTAAATGAAAATTGGTGTATTTTGTCCCTTTAAAACTAAATTTGTTTTCTTTCATAGTGTTGTATCTTCAGTTTGTATCAGACAGGAATTTGTTGTTAAAGGGATATTAAACCCAATTTTTTTCTTTCATGATTCAGATAGAGCATGTCATCTTTTAAGCAACTTTCTAATTTACTTTTATTATTATTCCCCCCCCCCCCATTCTCTTGATATCTTTATTTGAAAGGCAGGAATGTAAGCTTAGAAACCAGCCCATTTTTGGTTCAGCACCCTGGTAGCGCTTGCCAATCAGCAAGCGCTAACCAGGTGTTGAACCAAAAATGGGCCGGCTTCTAAGCTTACATTCCTGCTCTTAAAATAAAGATGCCAAGAAAACTAAGAATTGACAATAGGAGTAAATTAGAAAGTTGCTTAAAGTGAAAGTCAATCCAAGCGTTTTACAAACGCTAGGATTGACTATTGAAACAAATAAAGGGGACTTTCATTCATGAAGTATAACATATTTCAAGGGACATTGAACACAAAGTTTTTCTTTTGTGATTAGGATAGAGCATGCAATTTTAAGCAACTTACTAATTTACTCCTATTATCAAATTTTCTTCATTCTCTTGGTATCTTTATTTGAAATGCTAGAATGTAAATTTAGATGCCGGCCCATTTTTGATGAACAACTTGGGTTGTTCTTGCTGATTACCTGGGTTGTTCTTGCTGATTGGTGGATAAATTCACCCGGATAATCTACAAAAGGTTATACAGACTGCGCAAAGGTTAGGGTATATATGCTTTAAGATTTAAGGGGATATTTCTCCTAAATCCCCAGGGGAAAGGACAACAGAGAACAATTAAAATCTAAAGCGCCAGTACAGGCAAAATATACCCAAGAAAAAGAGAGCATGCAATTTAGTGTTTATATAAAAAATAATTTATTCTTCAACAAATGTCACAAAAAGAACCTAAAAATAAAAATATGTATAACATGAGATGAAAATCTCCTAGGTATAAATTAAACCTTATACAAGAATTCAGACAATAAAATATGTGATTGGCCAATCTCTATTAAAATGTGCGTAATCTATAAAAGCATTTACACAAGGAAAATTACACATATATTGTAGGTTACTAATGTAAGCAACTAGAACTGTATGTATCAGAATATCAAGCAATTTGTAACACAATATCTATCATCAAATTATTTACTGATAATCTAAGAGTATGTGCGCTAAGTGCATAAACCAAATAGCTTCCGTTAAATATGGCTAAGTCAGCATATCAGTGAAATGTCCACAAAGGTGCAGATGAATATGAGTGATCTACTGGTATCCGTGATTCCTTTAGTGTAGCACAGTGTTTTTTAGTGCTCTAATGGATCCACTAGAAACTACAGGTACCTGTTTAAGTGATCCTTTTAAGTTCAGCTCTTAGAATGGAATGAGCTGTCTTCTTTGTCCGATGTCACCTTTTAGAAGAAAATGCCTCCAAAATAAGACAAGCAGTGTAACTGTTTTTGCTGATCTTGAAGCCGCACTGTAAACCCCAGCTACAAACACTTCTGTCTCTTGCTCAGTTCTCTCCTATACCGGTTAGGGCGCTGATTAGCTTAGTATTATGGGAGTGTCTGGTTTGAGCTGTGGGGTGCCGGCTCTACAGCTGATCCTTTCTTTTCTTCCTCTTGATGCACACTAGGAGATCCGCAACGCGTTTCCGCTGAAATTACTTCAGCCTTTGTCAAGCTTCACAAAGGCTGAAGTAAAAAACAGATCAGCAAAAACAGTTACACTGCTTGTCTTATTTTGGAGGCATTTTCTTCTAAAAGGTGACATCGGACAAAGAAGACTGAACTTAAAAGGATCACTTAAACAGGTACCTGTAGTTTCTAGTGGATCCATTAGAGCACTAAAAAACACTGTGCTACACTAAAGGAATCACGGATACCAGTAAATCACTCATATTCATCTGCACCTTTGTGGACATTTCACTGATATGCTGACTTAGCCATATTTAACGGAAGCTATTTGGTTTATGCACTTAGCGCACATACTCTTAGATTATCAGTAGATAATTTGATGATAGATATTGTGTTACAAATTGCTTGATATTCTGATACATACAGTTCTAGTTGCTTACATTAGTAACCTACAATATATGTGTAATTTTCCTTGTGTAAATGCTTTTATAGATTACTCACATTTTAATAGAGATTGGCCAATCACATATTTTATTGTCTGAATTCTTGTATAAGGTTTATTTTATACCTAGGAGATTTTCATCTCATGTTATACATATTTTTATTTTTAGGTTCTTTTTGTGACATTTGTTGAAGAATAAATTATTTTTTATATAAACACTAAATTGCATGCTCTCTTTTTCTTGGGTATATTTTGCCTGTACTGGCGCTTTAGATTTTAATTGTTCTCGGATAAATTCACCCACCAAACCAACAAAATAGCTTAGATACCTTCTTTTTCAAATAAAGATAGCAAGAGAACGAAGAAAAATTGATAATAGGAGTAAATTAGAAAGTTGCTTAAAATCGCATGCTCTGTTTGAATCACGAAAGAAAACATTTGGGTTCAGTTTCCCTTTCATGTAGAAAGCTCCTTTTTTTGTGTCATTTGATCGCCTTCTTAGCTGCTACAGCAGCCCACGGCTAAAAAAATTTTTTGACAAGAGGTGACGTTTTCAACTCTTAGCCAATAGCCGTGCAGTAAATCCAGCTTGGCACCCATGAGAGTATCTTATACTTAATGAATGAAAGTCCCCTGTATTTGTTTCAATAGTCAATCCTAGTGTTTGTAAAACGCTAGGATTGATTTTTACTTTAAAATTGCATGCTTTATCTAAATCATGGGAAAATGGGTTTTATATCCCTTTTAAGGCTTCAAAAGATTATATTGACACTACTTTAATTTTCAGACAAACTTCTAGCTTGTGTTCCCGCCATCAAAAGGGGAGGAGAGTCCATGGCTTCATGCATTACTGTTGGTAATTAAGAACCTGGCCACCAGGAGGAGACAAATGCATAAATACCTCCCCCTCTTCCCTCCTCCCTCCTCCCCCTGTCATTATTTGCCTTTCGTCACAGGAGACGCTTACCTTCATGTGTCAATCCACAGGGACCACTTCAAGTTCCTAAGATTCGCGTTTCTGGACCAACACTTCCATTTTGTGGCCCTCCCCTTTGGCGACGGCCCCAAGAGTCTTCACGAAGGTTCTGGGGGCACTTCTTGCAGTGGCCAGAGGCATTGCTTTGGCGCCCTATCTGGACGACATCCTAGTCCAGGTGCCATTGCTCAGTCTTGCAGAGGATAATTTGAGGGCTCTTCTTCTTTTGCTCCAATCTCACGGTTGGAAGATCAACTCAGGAAAGGGTTCCCAGCAACAGGGTGGAGTTCCTGGGCACAATAATAGACTCTATGTCCATGAAAATATTTCTCTCAGACCATCGACGCAGGAAGATTGTGTCCTCTTGTCTTGCCCTTCAGTCCTCCTCAAGCCACTCGGTGGCTCAGTGTATGGAGGTGATTGGACTCATGGTTTCCAGCATATATGTCATTCCATTCGCCAGGTTCCATCTCAGATCTCTTCAAGTGTTCATGTTGAGACAGTGGAATGGTGATCATTCAGATCTATCACAGCAGATATCCATGGATGTTCTGACTCTGATCTCCCTTTCTTGGTGGATCCGTCTGGAACAACTGTCCATGGAGACATCCTTCTTGAGACCATCCTGGGATATTGTGACCACAGACGTGAGTCTGGCAGGATGGTGAGCTGTTTGGGGTGACAGGATGGCACAAGGAAAATGGTCCCGGGAGGAGTCTCTTCTTGTCAGGTTGTCATCCTCTCTATGTATACAACATAACAAACTTGTCTCACTTTAGGACCCAGCAGCTTACTCTCAACAGCTTTATAAGGCTCACCTGCCTTATTCTCATTGCTTAGTATTGGAGACAGATAGTATCCTTACAGCCATCCTCTACCTGAAGAGCTATTTTACAAGCTCCCTCTTGATCCAGCTTATTTTGTGAACGCTGTTCACAAAGCACCTACTGCTTCATCCTCACAACCTCCACGCCTCACTCTCAGCTGCAGCATTCTCCTTTTTACAACGGCCGCAACTTACACTTAAGTTTATACCGGTAAGAACATCTGCTACATGTATACATTTCTTGTGGAAAGTGTTAAGCTGCCATATATGTACTTAAAAGCGCTTGGATAAAAGTATATGCATATATTACAAGGGCTGTTATAACTACTCTATTTCAGACTGCAGTTTTCAGTAATACTGATATTTGGTTTTGTATTTCACATTTGAACTGTTTGCTAGTTTTCCTGCCACACCTATTCAGTGTATCAATATACACCTGTAATGGCTATAGGAACTACTAACAAACGCCTTCAATATATTATATCCTGCTGTATGGTTTTATGGACTCAACTATGCTGCCAGATTTCTCTATGCTGCATCCATTAACCACTTCAGCAACATACACAAATTAATCTAGCTAAATCCCAGCAGTTGTGGTTCACTTATCTAACATGGCCCAAACATTCTAATTCTTTTAGATATATTAAGGTTGAGCCTGACACTTCTTCTGATAAATTATTCTGGAACTCCGAGCAATCTACAATGCTCTGAAGGCATGGCCTCCTCTGGGGTCGTTCAGCTTCATCAGATTCCAGACCGACAACATTACCTCAGTGGCTTACATCAACCATCAGGGGGGTACGAGGAGCTCCCTAGCCATGAGGAAGGTGTCTTGGATCTTGGAGTAGGCAGAGTCCCACAGCTGCTCGCTCTCAGCAATTCACATTCCAGGTGTGGACAACTGGGAAGCAGACTTTCTCAGCAAGCAATCCTTCCATCCGGAGGGAATGGTCTCTTCACCCCGAAGTGTTTGCAGAGATTTGTCTCAGGTGGGGAACGCCAGAGATAGATCTCATGGTGTCCAGACTCAATTGCAAGCTACCCCGATATGGGTCGAGGTCCAGGGATCCCCAGGCAGAGCTGATAGATGCCTTAGCGGTACCTTGGGGGTTCAACCTAGCTTAAATTTTTCCACTGTTACCACTTCTACCTCGTGTAGTAGCATGTATCAAACAGGATTGAGCTTCGGCTATTCTGATTGCTCCATCGTGGCCGCGGAGGACGTGGTTTGCGGATATGGTGAGGATGTCCTCCTCTCCACCGTGGAGGTTACCCTGTCGCAGGTATCTGCTGGAATAGGGCCCTTTTCAACATCAAAATCTCGATTCTCGGGGGCGTGTCCAAGAAGGAGCCATGATAGGACGCATTATTCACAGCTCTCCAGGAATCATTAAGAACTTGCTAAAAATTATTGTCTGAGGATACAATATTTGGGAACAATTATCGTTGTGAACTACCTGAGCACAGGGAGAGCTGAAGAAACCTGCTTTAAGTCCTAACACTTACTTTAATATTTGAATCCAGGCGGCTGCGGCCTACCTGCATTAGCGTGACACTTCCCCCCCCCCCCCCGGCCATCTGGGTTAAGTGGCCGCTTACAGAGTTATAGGGAGGATTATCGCATATACATGTATAGCGCTCTACCACAGATTTTGACCTGACCCCGACCAACAATTATGGCCTGTGTAGCTGTACTGACATGGGGTGCTTTGGAGAAACTTTTCAGCGACCATTATGGCAGATTGGAGAAGCGCCTAGAGTCTATTGTCCTGCGCCATAACTTATTGGAAGGAGCACACACTAAGAGCTGTAGCTCTGAAGAGATAGTTTCCCACACTGCAGAGAACGCTTTGTTCTATGATGTGGACGCAACGGAGCAACCGCTCAATAACACCAAAGTGCATAGTGGTCTAGACCATAATGAGGAGACCTCCATACAGCGCAAGCCAGCAGGAGCTGCAGCAGCGACTGGGTATGTCACGCAAGCAGATCAGCACAGGACCACAGGCGGGTCATACGGAGGGGAACACCGGAGACACAAGAGAATGAGAGGACCCCAGAGACTGTGTACCCCTGTGTTTCAGGGACAGCGGTATTTGTTGCACCGGTTACACTTTATTGAGCTCCCTGGTATGCGGGGCTATAAGTGGGGCCCATTTGCAGAGAGAGGTTTACACGCTAACTATGCCACGGTCACTGCCAAGTCTGGAGTGGGTTAGATATGGGACACTTATGAAGGACTGGGTAACATTCTATTAAATAAACCTGGCTCCTCTCATGTACTAAAAAACTGTTTACTGCATTGTGTGTCTCCGTTTTCCCTCGTTTATAGCTAGATATTATAAATGAATAGCCAGCACTCATATCACACTTTGCTCCTCTCTTCTATTTTGTGGACTACCAAGTTTACATCCTAAATATGATGACTCTTAGGTTTGATGGTGTTTTTTGTATGCACTAAGGATGAAAACTTCTATTCTGTACACAAAGCTGTAAAAGGGCTTTAACCTCCAGAAGTGGTTTGAGTGCCGCATGTATTACACGCATGGAGAAAGCGGGAGTAAGTTAAGTCTGTGAGTCTCCACAGGGCCTATAAGATGTAATGTAATATAAGTTTGACCAGTTTAGTGTAGCTTGCATCAGCTATATTATCTGTGCACCTTTATTTCTTTTCAAACGCATGTATAGTTGGGCACATAATGTTACTCCTCATTTCTCACCCTAAGTTCTGATGATTTTCCTGTTGGATGACGCATCTCATAATATGCTAGGTATGAATGATTGTTTATGATGCAAGCTACTGATAGTTTTATTATTGAATATGGTCCCTTTACTAATGTACTTTAGACCTCTCCGCCATGTGACTGATTATTTTCCTATGGGTTACACGAGGGGGGGTTTGTTCATGGGTCGTTCATTGGATATATGTTAAACAGCATGTCCCTGTATATTAATGTACATAGTCTAGCCGGATATAGATGCGTGCACTCCTGTAGTCTTATACACTATACCTAATGCAGGTAGAGAGAGGCACAGCTCCCCCTCCATATTATTTTATGTTCCTTCTCCCTTTACTATCCTCTGTATATTTGGCAGAGTTAAGCAGTCTCTGCCCTGTTTGGAGAACTATGGTTTGTTCTCTGAAC
The DNA here is from genome assembly GCF_027579735.1 of Bombina bombina. NCBI lineage: Eukaryota > Metazoa > Chordata > Amphibia > Anura > Bombinatoridae > Bombina > Bombina bombina. The sequence continues at coordinate 696,789,891 of NC_069501.1, forward strand.
CCTACCATAGAGTATTAGAAATTTTTGCATTCATATGCCCTTCCTTTCCCCTTTGGTTTTTATTTTATTCTTGGGCCCACCCGTGGTCCTAATGACATAGGAGGGCGAGCATATAGTATAGGTCCACATGTGAACTATCCTGACCTAAATCCCCTAGCGTAAAAGTTTTGACCAAGGCCCAAAAGTGGCCACTGTTGTGTTAATTGACGTGAGGGGTAAAAGAAAATGAGGGAAGTATGGGTTTGCTCCTCTGGCATTGTATACTGCAAGTTGTAACCAACAAATTATCTTGTTATCCGTGAACTTTTTGTTATACGAGCAACAGCATATGCTTGTTTTTGTTTCCTTCAATAAAAAAAAAAATGATAAAAATAAAAAATAAAATCTCGATTCTCTGAGGCTAACTGCGTGGAGATTAAACATCTAGTCTTGGCCAAGAGAGGCTTTTCTGAAAGTGTGATTGATACTTTAATTAAGGCAAGGAAGCCAGTCACTCGTCTACCAAAAGGTGTTGAGGACTTACTTGTCCTAGTGTGAGAAGCATGGATATCCTTGGCATAAGGTGAAGGTATCCAGGATTCTGTCCTTTCTCCAAGACGGTTTGGAGAAGGGTCTTGCCGCCAGTTCCTTAAAGGGACAGATTTCGGCATTATCAGCCTTGTTGCATAGGAGACTCGCTGAGCTCCCTGACATCCAATGTTTTGTTCAGGCCTGTCTTTAGACAGTCTGCTCCCCTATTGAGCTTAGACTTGGCCCTTAAGGTGTTGCAGAAGGTTTCCGGGTTGAGCCTATGCATTCCATTGACATTAAGATTCTGTTCTGGAAGGTTCTTTTCCTGTTGGTCATGGCATCAGCATGCAGTGTGGATAAGGCTGTGCTTCACACTGGTTTGGGGTTTCTTCCCAAGGTGGTGTCTAACCGTAACATCGATCGGAAAATAGTTGTTCCTTCTTTGTGTCCTAACCCTTCTTCTAAGGAGAGGTTACTTCATAATCTGGATGTGGTTTGTGCCCTAAAGTTTTATCTTCAGACTACAAAGGATTTTAGACAGTCTACATCTCTTTTTGTGGTGTATTCAGGTAAGCGCAAGGGGCAGAAAGCCTCTTCTACTTCTTTTTCCTTTTGGTTGAGGAGCTTGACTCGCTTGGCCTATGAGACAGCGGGACATAAGCCTCCTCAGAGGATCATGGCTCATTCAACTAGAGCTGTGGCTTCGTCTTGGGCCTTCAAGAATGAGGCCTCTATGGAGAAAATGTGTAAGGCGGCTACCTGGTCCTCCTTACACACTTTTACAAATTTGACTTTTTTGCTTCTGCGGAAACTGTTTTTGGGAGAACGTTTTTGCAGGCTATGGTGCCCTCAGATTAGGGTCTGCATTTTCTCTCCCAGTTTCATTCAATGTCCTCTAGAGCTTGGGTATATGTTCCCAACAGTAATGAAGGAAGCCAGGAACTCTCCTCCCCTTTAGATGGAAAAAATAAATTATGCTTACCTGATAATTTAATTTCCATTAAAGGGGAGGAGAGTCCTCGGCTCCCACCCGTATCTCCGATGGGCAGACCTAAATTGAATTAATCTTCTGGCACCATTTATACCCTAATATTTCTCCTACTTTTCCTTGTTCCCTCGGCAGAAGGACTGGGGGATGAGGGAAGTGGCGGAGTTATTTAAGGCTTTGGCTGGGGTGTCTTTGCCTTCTCCTGATGGCCAGGTTCTAAATTCCCAACAGTAATGAATGAAGCCGTGGACTCCCCTCCCCTCAATGGAAATAAAATTATCAGTTAAACATAATTTAATGTTTTTTTGGTTTCAGAAAAGTAATTTAAGCTAGCATTTTTCTTTGTCTTCTTGGTTGAGACTTCTGTTCCATAAGAGTTTCTTGGAGGCAGATTAGCCTCTGCCTTAACATATTACTGCTCATTCTATTTGATTGATTATTATTTCTTGGCCTTTTAGGAATGAGGTTTCAGTTGTCCAACTTTGCAAGACAGCTGTTTTTTCTTAAAGGGACACTAAACCCAAAGTTTTTCTTTCACGATTCAGGTAGAGAATACAATTTTAAACAACATTCTAATGTACTTCTATTATCTAATTTGCTTCATTCTTTAGATATCCTTTGTTGAAGAAATAGAAATGCACATGGATGAGCCAATCACATAAGGCATCTGTGTAGCCACCAATCAGCAGCTACTGAGCATATCTAGATATGCTTTTCAGCAAAGGATATTAAGAGAATTAGATAATAGTAAATTGGAAAGTTGTTTAAAATTACATGCTCTTTCTAAATTGTGAAAGAAAAAAAAATAAGTTTCATGTCCCTTTAAATTCTAACTTTTTGGCGTTTTTGCTTCTTCTGAGACGGCCTTTGCTGGGAAAGTCCTTCAGGTAGTTATCTCAGGATGATTATTTGTTTGTTATTTTTTTTTGTGTTTTTATTGCATGGTTTTTGTCGTTATTGGGTTTTATTAGGGTTGTGGGAAAAGTTGTTTCTTAGATAACACCCTTTATGTTACATTACTCTTGGACTCTACTGCTTGGGTATTGTTTACCAGGAGTAATGGATCCTGGACTCTCACCACCTGTATGAAAGAAAACATATTTATGCTTACCTGATAAATTAATTTCTTTCATGGTGGTGAGTGTCCACGGTGGTGAGAGTCCACGAGACCACACTGTGTTTTTCTGGTAGTGTTTTATTCTTGCGCACATCTTTTTTCCCCCTACTCCTATTTTTATGCTCTTGATTATTTTCCTACCTCTTATGCTTGGCTATATGTCAGACTGAGTTGCCTGTGAGGTAGGAAGGGTGTTAAAGAGTTCCTGAGGTTTGGGAATGTTTGCCTCCTAGTGGTTGGGAAGTCCTCAGGTTGAATATTGGTGGATACAGCCAGGACAACTTGCCCATATCCATCGGGCTTGCAGCAGAGCGGATCCGAGACCGCCTTGTTAAGAGACCCATTTGGCAGGGTCACATCTGCCCGCGCTCCAGGATCACCGGACTCAGCAGGTGGAGAAAAGCCCAGAAGTATAAGGTACGGGAGCCGGAGGCCTTATATAGTGCTCCCAGAACCCCTGCCTGCAACTACAGGATAAGAGTGTCAGGGACACAGTTGGCACTAACATATCAGTGGGTAGGGTAGGAGCAGAGGTATAGAGCTGACAGAGGTACACGCTGGAGGCGGCAACCTATCAAGATCGCTCCAGGAGATCAGTTTAACGTTGGACACTGAGTTAAAGGGACAGTTTACTCAAAAATGTTCTCCCCTTTCATTTGTTCCCAATGATCCATTTTACCTGCTAGAGTGTATTAAATTGTTTATATATAAGTTTTTTCATGTACCTTTATATTGGCATTTGAATCAGTTTATTTAGCCTGTGGTATCCCCACCCATCTTGAAAGTTTTTGGCCACAAGGCCAAGCTGTATTAATACAGCCAGTAGAAGAAATTACACTCCCAGTGGGCTATAGAAGAGATAAGATAATAAAATGTTAATTTTCCATTGTTCTCTCCAAGTATTGGTGATTGGTTTATGGACATATATAAGATAAAGAAGGAGGTATATGTACATAATGTGATAAAGTAATGAGATCTGATTATACCTACAAGCTCAACCCATTTTATTAGGTTGTGGCTTCAAAATACAAAATCAGCTAATTCATATACACAAATAAGCCTTAAAAAACAAATCTCATACATTTTATACTCTCCAACTGGTAAAAAAAAAAAGTAATTGGAAACACATTAAGGGAAAAACAATTTTATAGTATACTGTCCTTTTAAGTACCCTGGATTATTCCCTCCCTTTGTTATGATTGCCGTATTTGCTACGTAAAAGGATATCTTATTGGTTTGGTGGCGCACAAAGGGGCTATCATAAGGGGGTAGCGGTAATGAGTGAACTGGCTCAGGTCTACACTATGCGTAAAGTAACAGGCTACATGGAATATATGAGATAGTAAATGCCTGCAAAGTTTTTGTTATTTCTAAGCCCAATAGAGGGTGGAAGCACCACATATATTATCCCAAATGGCAAGGATGGGCACACGGCCCGGGAAGCCCTGAGGCGGCCAGCTGGTTAACTTCTAAGATGGTTTAGAAGATCGTGTGTCTAAGAGTCCCTCCTTGGACTGTACGTCTTATAAACTCTGCAAATATATTGAAGGTCTGCCTGTTGCAATAAGAGGTGGAACTGCTATTGAAGGGCTGGCTAAACAAGACCTTAAGTCCAATTGATCATTGGAGTATAGAGTATATCCTGAGGGGGAGAACGGTGGAGTTTTGAGTTGTTCAAACATTAAACACTCCTGGTGATAATGGCAGCTGGTCCATGGTGTCTTGATGCCTAAAAACTGTTAGAGAAAAGCTACAAAAATAATCTCCTTGTTTTTTGTCTCTTAAAAAGTAATTTCCTTCCTAATATAGGGAGAGTCCACGGCTTCATTCCTTACTGTTGGGAAATAAAACACCTGGCCACCAGGAGGAGACAGACACTTCAGCCAAAGGCTTAAATATCCCTCCCACTTCCTCATTACCCCAGTCATTCTTTGCCTTTAATCACGTTAGGAGGTGGCAGAGAAGTGTCAGAAGATTCGGAGAGTCCTGAAAAAGGGTATTGGCCTTTCGAGAAAGGACTGGAGTTTTAAGTAGTCATGTCAACCTCTCAGTGAGAGTATTAATGAAAGTTAGTCTGGAGATGCAGGGAAAGTTTTTTTCTGCAAAACCATCCAGACTACTGCTATCCGCTCCTAAGCAATCAGTGTTGACGAGTTTCACTACCTGCTTTCTCTCACTCCATGTCAGGAGCGCTGCTATAAGACTGTCACACTTGAGAGGCTGTGTTCTGTTCCACAGCCTGGATCCTGGATGTAAGATCGTTTCTATTTTGACATAAAATGCTATAACAGGTTCATAGTGTGGCTTCTTTATACCTTGATAGGATCCATGGTTAATATCCTCTGAAGGGGGTTTATTGAACAGTTGGGGTTAATTAATCAATTTCCTGGGCTGATAGACTGTGTTTTTGGCTGGAACAAACAGGTTTCACTTTTAAGTTTCACTTTCGTTTTTTTGAAAGTGTTTCATAGTTCCTATTACTTGCTGTACTTGTAATAACAAGGGAAGTACTGTCTTGCACTCCATGTGACCGGGTGTGGTCTATGTTCATTTTTTCCATTCTGGCTGAGACTTGAACCTGAGACAAGCGTTTCCTCTGTTAACTGTCTGGGTCTAGGAGGTGGTGAGTGCTCCAGCTATTGGGAGTATAAAGGTGCAGTTTTCTAGAATAAAAAATAAGTTTATTTTTACTCCTTCTGTACTAAATCATACCTGTTTATATTGTGAGGAGGCCGTGGTTTTCCTGCCCACTCAATTATGTTCCACATGCCTTAACACTGTTATAAAGTCTAAGAAGGAAGACAAGCCTGCTAAAGCTCTTAGTCCCTCTGAGCCGTCTACCTCTCAGGACCCGTGAGATTACTACCCTTGCTACATTATCCACTCCACATGCAGTTCCCTGTAGCACATCTAATCCTCCATCTGAAGGGGGCCTTCTTCCTGCGGACTTTGATGCGCAGTTACAAATGGTGGTGTTTGCGGCCCTCAATCTAACAAATGCAAGAGAAAGGTTAAACGTAGCTCTCCTGACCCAGAGTCATCTAAATATTTATCGGATTTAGCTATTATGTCCCAGTTATCCGATGATGAGTTAACCTCTGTAGCTTCAGAGGGTGAACTTTCTGGGTTGGAGTCCTTAGCGTCTAAGCCTCCTGCTGCGGAGGAATCGTCCTTTAGATTTAAAATTGAGCACTTGCGGTTTTTTTTATTAAAGGAGGTTCTGTCTACGTTGGAGGTTCCAGAGGCTGCGCTGCCTGAATAACCTATGATACCTAAATTATACAGAGTTTACAAAGACAGGAAAGTTCCTTTGACTTTTCCTATGCCGGTTAAGATGGTGAATATTATTAAAAACGAATGGGAAAGAATTGTTTTTTCCTTTTCCCTCTCATCTACTTTTAAAAAGTTGTTCCCAGTCAACTGGATTTGTGGGGCTCCATTCCTAAGGTGGATGGTGCGATCTCTGCGCTTGCTAAATGTACTACTATACCTCTTGAGGATAGTTCTTCGTTCAGAGATCCCATGGATAAGAAAATGAAAACCTTTCTGAGAAAGATGTTTCAACATACGGGATTTTTGTTTCAACCGGCAGCTGGAGTTGCCGCGGTTTCCGGAGCAGCTACCTACTGGTGCGACTTTGTCGGAACTCATTGAGGTCGAGTCTCCCTTTGAGGATATTTAAGACAGAATTAAAGCTCTAAGAATTGCTAATTCTTTTATCTGTGATGCGAACATGCAAATTATTTGCCTAAATGCAAAGGCCTCTGGCTTTGTGGTCCTAGCCCGACGGGCGCTCTGGTTGATGTCTTGGTCTGCGGATATGACTTCTAAGTCCAGACTCCTTTCTCTTCCCTTCAAGGGAAAGATTTTATTTGGTCCAGGCCTGGACTCATTATTTCTACGGTTACCGGAGGCAAGGGTGCCTTCCTACCGCAGGATAAGAAGAACAGGTCTAAGGGACCACACTATTCTTATTTTCATTCCTTTCATTCTGACAAGTCCCAACGGCAACAATCCTGCAAGCCCGAGTAACCCAAGAGTACTTGGAAGCCGGCTCAGTCCTGGAATAAATCCAAGCAGGATAAGAAGCTCGCCAAAAACAAATCGTCATGAAGGGGCGGCCCCCGATCCGGGATCGGATCATGTAGGGGGCAGACTGTCTCTTTTTACAAACGCCTGGTTCAAGGACGTACAGGACCCATGGGTCCTGGAGGTGGTATCTCAGGGATACAAGAAAGGCTTCAAATCTCATCCGCTAAGGGGCAGATTCCTTCTCTCGAATCTGTCTACCAGACCAGAAAAGAGGGATGCCTTTCTGGGGTGCGTTTGGGATCTATTCTAAGGAGTTGTTGTCCCGTTGCCTATTGAATAAAGAGGTTTGGGGTTTTATTCAAACCTTTTCATGGTCCCAAAGAAGGAGGGAACTTTCCGCCCAATTCTGGACCTAAAGTGCTTAAACAAATTTCTCAGTGTTCCTTCCTTCAAGATGGAAACAATAATGTCCATCCTTACTTTAATTCAGGAACGCCAGTTTATGACCTCTATAGATCTGAAGGACACTTACCTTCATGTTCATGAGGATATTTCTAACAGACCAGAGACATTGCAAGCTAACTTCGGCATGTCTTGCCCTCCGGACCTCCTTGAGTCCCTCTGTGGCTCAGTGTATGGATGTGATTGGTCTCATGTTGTCCTGCATGGACATCATTCCTTTTGCCAGGTTTCATATCAGACCTTTACAACTGTGCATGCTGAGACTGTGGAACGGCAATGATTCAGATCTGTCTCAACAGATTGTATTAGACAGCCGGTCGAGAGAATCGCTCTCTTGGTGGCTCTGTCCAGATCATCAGTCCCGAGAGACATGCTTCTTAAGACCATCCTGGGAGATTGTGACTACGGACGCAAGCCTATCCGGATGGGGAGCGGTTTGGGGTGCCAGGAAGGCACAGGGGTTGTGGACTCAGGAGGAGTCCTCCCGATCAATATTTTGGAACTACATGCAATCTTCAATGCCTTAAAGGCTTGGCCACGTCTGGGTTCGTCCCAGTTTATCAGATTCCAATCAGACAATATAACCTTGGTGGCTTACATCAACCATCAGGGAGGACCGAGAAGTTCCTTGGCGATGAAAGAAGTATCTCAGATTCTGGAGTGGGCGGAGGCCCACAGCTGTTCGCTGTCATTGATCCACATTCTGGTGTGGACAACTAGGAGACTGATTTTCTCAGTAGGCAATCCTTCCATCTAGGGGAATGGTCTCTCCATCCCAAGGTGATTGCAGTGATATGCAGCAAGTGGTGGACGCCAGAGATAGATCTCATGGTTTCACGTCTCAATACCAAGCTACCCAGGTATGGGTCGAGGGATCCCCAAGCGGATCTAATAAATGTACTAGCAGTGCCCTGGAGGTTCAAATTCATATATATTTTTCCTCCATTACCGCTTCTTCCTCGAGTGGTGGCCCGCATCAAGCAGGAGTGAGTATCAGTAATCCTGATTGCTCCATCGTGGCCGCGAAGGACGTGGTTCGCGGATCTAGTGGGGAAGTCCTCATCTCCTCCGTGGAAGTTACCTTGTCGCAGAGACCTGCTGATACAAGGTCCATTTGTTCATCAAAATCTAGATTCTCTGAGGCTGACTGCGTGGAGTTTGAACGCTTAGTCTTAACCAAGAGAGGTTTCTTTTATAGTGTCATTGATACTCTTATTCAAGCTCGTAAAAAGCTAATTTATGTATCTACCACAAGGTGTGGAGGACCTACTTATTCTGGTTCGAAGAGCGTGGTTGTTCCTGGCACAGAGTTAAGGTTGCCAGGATCTTATCATTTCTCCAGGTTGGGCTGGAGAAGGGCCTTTCTGCTAGTTCCCTGAGGGGACAGATTTCGGCCCTGTCGGTTTTATTGCACAAGAGACTGACTGAGCTTCCAGACATGTAGTCCTTTGTTAAGGCTCTGATTAGGATCAGACCTGTGTTTAGATCTGGAGCCTAAATCTTTTTCTTCGGGTTTTGCAACAGGTTCCGTTTGAGTCTGCATTCCGTTGACACTATATTGTTATCTTGGAAGGTTCTCTTTTTATTGGCTATTGCCTCTGCGCGCAGAGTTTCTGAGATCTCTGCTTTGCAACGTGAGCCCCCTTATCTGATTTTTATATGCAGATAAGGCAGTTTTACGTACTAAATTAGGTTTTCTTCCTAAGGTTGTGTCAGATTGCAACATCAATCAGGAGATTGTGGTTCCTTCCTGTGTCCTAATCCTTCTTCATCGAAGGAACGCTTACTTCACAATTTGGATGTGGTTCGCACCTTGAAGTTCTATCTTCTGGCTACTAAGGAGTTTAGACAATCTTCCTCTTTGTTTGTTGACTTTTCGGGGAAGCGTAAGGAGCAGAAGACTACTTCGACTTCCCTATCTTTTTGGTTAAGGAGTGTCATCCGCTTAGCTTACGAGACAGAGGGACATCGTCCTCCTGAGAGGATAACCACTCATTCCACTAGAGCAGTGGCTTCCTCTTGGGCCTTTAAGAACGAGGCCTCTATGGATCAGATCAAAATTTTACAAGTTTGATGTTTTTGCTTCGGCTGAAGCAGCTTTCAGGAGAAAAGTTTTATAGGGTCCGCCTTTTGCTTTTTGTTCCCTCCCGTTATTCATTTAGTGTCCTCTGGAGCTTGGGTATAGTTTTCCCAACAGTAAGGACTCTCCCTATCTTAGGAAGGAAAACATTATTTATGCTTACCAGATAAATTCCTTTCCTTTTCGGATAGGGAGAGTCCACGACCCGCACGTTTTTCTTGTCTATGGGCGGTCCCCTTTTATTTATTTTTTTAATTCTTCTGGTACCATTTATACCCTAATGTTTCTCCTACTTTTCCTTTTTCCCTCTGCAGCATGACTGGGGTAATGCGTAAGTGGGAGGGATATTTAAGCCTTTGGCTGGGGTGTCTTTGCCTCCTCTTGGTGGCCAGGTGTTGTATTTCCCAACAGTAAGGAATGAAGCCATGGACTCTCCCTATCCAAAAAGAAAGGAATTTTTCTGGTAAGCATAAATTATGTTTTCATTAGAAAAAGGAAACTCATGTTATTGATGTACCAAACCTAATATATATTGTTGAATGGTGACTTTATTATTACATGTAGTAATATAGACGTAGGAGTGGTCTATATTGAGCTCGTCGTTTTTACACCTGCAGAGATTCAATAAGTACGTTGGTGGTTGAATCACAACACTTAGTCGGGGCTTATACCTCAGATAGTTAAATCAACAACATTTTTTCCCCCACTTGATATATGTTTGTATCACTAAATTTTCCTTGTTTTATTTTTTTTATTTTTTTTAACTCTTACACATGCACTGGCCGTAATTTGGCAACTCACATTGGGTGTAGACACCCATTTTTTTTCTTCTAAATTCACGCTCTAAATGGATAAATATATAGACCACACGCAAAACAAATCAACAGGGATGCCCCCAAAATCAAGAGACAGGAGAGCGATAAATACTGTGGAGGTTATGTCAGAAGACATATCAAATTCTCCTACAGTCAATCAGACAACTGACTTACAGATTTTGCTTAAACAAATCACAGAGATGATAACCCCACAATTTGATGTATTACGAAAAGAAATGTCAACAATATCAACAGACATTAGACAATTCACAGCTAGAGTAGAAGAAGCTGAAAACAGAATCCAGACTTGGAAGATCTGGCAAATATACATGAGAGGGTAATTAAAAAGCAAGGGGAGAATGGATGAGATTGAGGATAGAGCACACAGAAATAATATCGGGGTAATAGGGTTGCCTGAGTCGTTCGAATATCAAGATTTAATACAGTTTGCAGCAGTAAATCTCCCTGAGATGCTTGAAATACATAATACACCCCTTACAGTTGAAAGAGCCCATAGGATTGGCCCAAGCAGGGAGCAGGACACGACACACAAGAAAAGGACGATTATAATTAAGTATTTCAACTTTCAGGACAAAGTAAACATTATGAGGCAATATAATTTTTTTTATTTTTTTTTTATATTGTTAATTTTCCAAGATTTCTCTTTGGAAACCTCTGAAAAAAGAAGGGAAATTACGCCTCTATGTACTTCGCTGATTAAAAAGGTATCCAAGCCACTGTCTTCTACTCTGCCAAACTTGTAGTGTACCACAATGCTGAAGTATTAACATTTGAAAATTGTGTGGACGTGAAAAAAATAATTGAAAATCTGGGGTGAGAACAGTGGATGGATATTAGGCAAAAAAATGCACATGCTTTAATGAGCCAGAAACACACTATCTTACATACTCAGATACCTGGTTATAATTGTTTAGAGAAGGACCCTAAGAGATCCAAAAGAACGATAATGCAGAAGAGTAGTCAGCTTAAAACAGTCTTTATTGGCTTCATTAAAAACAGTTATAATGGTGTATCAGAACGGCCCTATCAGCTGTAATCAAGGCTTACGCGTTTCAGCATTGGTGCCGTACTCATAGCCCTCTGTTTCCTACAGCTTCTGAGCTTAAAAAGAAAGTAAAAACAACCTATTCGCTAATGGTCAGGTGTATATTAATCATCATAGAGGCAATTAACTTAAAGTGATACTGCATTTGATACATGTTGCAATACACTATAATGATTGCTGCATACCACAACATGTTGCAAAAAATACAATTTATAAAGAACATTGATTAACACCATATACTTATTAAGTACTGTCAAATGTAGATTCCTAATAAATAATCTAGAAACCGCAAAACCATAAGTATGTCAATAAGATAATAATTACATACATACTGGTCTACACAGGTCTATTTACATATTCATACATATTCTATTCTACTTATTGCTTGTAATTATACACTTTATTTAATTATGCTATCTCTTATTAATGTCATGTACTTAATACATAATTCCTTATCAAAAAGTAGTAATAAGAGTACACATCCTTTTTATTAGGATGTACTATCAAACCCCTTCCTCATATACCATGTAATGAACAATTTTAAGTCTCACAACAAGATTACAGTAATATTTATTTGTATATGGCTATGCCAAAATAATAATATATTTAGCAAAATTTCATTTTTTAAAAGAACCTTGATATTGCATGGGAAGTCACTAGTTTAAACCCATGCATACGTGTTTAAACAAATACACATGCACCCCATATAGTCCTAAAATCTTTGAACTGTGGTTGGATTACCTAATACTAAATAAACAAAAACATATTGAATAGTACTACTACAAACACCAGTAAGAGAGCAATGCCCTGTCTGCTGTTCAAGCAAACAATCAGAATTTTTATAATTTTTATTTTTAATTGCAATGATTAATTAAATCATAGGAAGAATTAAGTCCGTTCGGGAATCTCGTTTGTAAATTAAAAATCCAAAACACCTCCCTTTTGGCTAGTGCTAAATCCCTGTCCCCTCCTCTCCTCCCAGCATTTACCACCTCAATGATGGTCTATTCAAAACTTGAATTCTCCTTATTGTGGAACCGTTTGAAATGCTGGATTACAAGCCTTGATTACAGCTGATAGGGCTGTTCTGATACACCATTGTACCTGTTTTTAATGAAGCCAATAAAGACTGTTTTAAGCTAACTACTCTTCTGCATTATCGTTCTTTTGGATTGCTTTATGACCGGTTGGAAGAGACAGCATTTTTGATTTCTACAAACTTAACAAGTCCCATCTTGCTACTGAAGCACTAGAGGAGTGAAGTTGGTTTAGCTCAGAGTGTTACGGTAACGAATCCTGGAGTTTGTGTCCTTTCCTTACCCCCAGTAAGCTGGCTTCGTCGTATGATGTAATTTCCTGGTTGCCGAGGTCTGTGTAAACACGGGAGCGGATGAACCGCGAAGGAGTCCGTGAGTAGGTGTGTGAGGCTGGAGGCTGCAAGCACACCACAGAATTTACATCCACCAGGAAAAGCCTAGGAGAAAGGTCTCCCTTACGGCAAAGTTTGATTCAGCCATGAAGCGGGGGTAAGTGACAAACATACAACCGGAATAAGACATTTTCAGTGTTGACACCGTTATTTCTGAGGTTAAAAGAGCTAACATTTTTACACTCCAGATACGGGGACTAAATATTCTTCTGATGTAAGGTGCACTCTGGGTCATCTCTATTAAAGGGGTGTATTGTTCCTATAGACCCTAAGAGCACTGCCAGGGGTTATGGAACTACAGATTTTATGTGTAAAAAAATTCAAATATGGGGAAAGACACTGCGGAAATAGTTCTGGGAATGTGATACCCAGTATTATGTTATATCACAAGTTTGCAACTTGTCATTGTTTCTTTATATTGTATTCTTCTCTATATCAGAAAATAAAAAATTGAAATATAAAAAAAAAATTTAAAAAAATTCAAATATGGAATCCTAACAGGAAATAGCTATGGGATTGAAGATGATATTTTTTAAATTGTATTGGGTGTGTAAATTTTATTTATTAATTATTTGTATATGCCCAAATGAAGGCATGTTTTTTTTTTTTTTTTTAAAAAGTACTTTATTTATAATAGTAAAAGTTTACATGGTATACACAATAAGTTTAACATCCAAGTTAAAGTGTTTTTCACATGTTCAAATAGACATCTTTAACATAGGTTGTGTTCCTCACAGCGTCTCCTCTATATCCAACTAGCTCCCCAGAAAAAATAAGACACCTAGTTTGTCTATAGATATTGAACAGTGTATAATTTAGAATCTAGGGAGCGCCTCAAATTGGGCTGGGATATATGCACATAAAACTTTGATGGGTATTTAGAAAAATTTCACAGGTTTATTCATACAAACACGATAAAAACAATTAAAAATGTAAAAAATATATGAAATTGCGATCGAAGTGAGTTGAAATTACTCAACTTATTAGATATATATCCTCTTATACATTAACTTTTATGGTATCAGACAGGATGGTGATACACAAGTGTAAAAGAATAAAAAGTATAGAGAATATAAAAAATATAAAAAAGTCCTTCATGGATCCATGAGTACAGTAAAAAATATATGAATAAAACCATATAGCAGATATAGAAATACAATCTTCAAAAATTAAGATACTAAAAACATACAATACAATATAGTTAACGATTCCTAAATGTAATAAATATGTAAACAGTGTGTAGTGTCTCCTATGTGTATTAGACAGTCCCTGATATTAGGGTAAATAGTTCCAAGTTCCTTGGGGGCAATTCTGCCCGATGGTGAGTCGATCCTAGGGGTTATAGCTGTGAAGGTGTCCAAGAAGTTTGACTTAGTGAAGGGTGATGTAAAAATGTGGAAAAAACAAATAGAAAAATAATGTCCTAGTGCTGTGATCAATGGCAATAAAACTCAGATCCCAAAAAAAATTTTGTGACAAAAATAAGTGAGAAGTAGAAAAAAGTTGAAAAAAGTAAAAGAATAATCGTATTAATGTCCCATTTCCAAAATCCAAAAAGATTTATAATAAAAAATCCAAATAGAAACGAATAAGATTCCCAGTGTACCTGTGGAATATAAAACAAAAACAAATAGTGCAATAACGTTTAGTAAATCCTTAGTATAAATGAAATGAGGCTTACCATCAATAGCCAACGCGTTTCGGCCCTTCCTTGGGCCTTTTTCAAGACTGACAGTCTTGAAAAAGGCCCAAGGAAGGGCCGAAACGCGTTGGCTATTGATGGTAAGCCTCATTTCTCCAACATAGGTGTGTCCGGTCCACGGCGTCATCCTTACTTGTGGGATATTCTCTTCCCCAACAGGAAATGGCAAAGAGCCCAGCAAAGCTGGTCACATGATCCCTCCTAGGCTCCGCCTACCCCAGTCATTCTCTTTGCCGTTGTACAGGCAACATCTCCACGGAGATGGCTTAGAGTTTTTTAGTGTTTAACTGTAGTTTTTATTATTCAATCAAGAGTTTGTTATTTTAAAATAGTGCTGGTATGTACTATTTACTCAGAAACAGAAAAGAGATGAAGATTTCTGTTTGTATGAGGAAAATGATTTTAGCAACCGTTACTAAAATCCATGGCTGTTCCACACAGGACTGTTGAGAGGAATTAACTTCAGTTGGGGGAACAGTGAGCAGTCTCTTGCTGCTTGAGGTATGACACATTCTAACAAGACGATGTAATGCTGGAAGCTGTCATTTTCCCTATGGGATCCGGTAAGCCATGTTTATTAAGATTGTAAATAAGGGCTTCACAAGGGCTTATTAAGACTGTAGACTTTTTCTGGGCTAAATCGATTCATTATTAACACATATTTAGCCTTGAGGAATCATTTAATCTGGGTATTTTGATAAGTTTATATCGGCAGGCACTTTTTTAGACACCTTTCTCTTTAGGGGCTTTCCCAAATCATAGGCAGAGCCTCATTTTCGCGCCGGTGTTGCGCACTTGTTTTTGAGAGGCATGACATGCAGTCGCATGTGTGAGGAGCTCTGATACATAGAAAAGACTTTCTGAAGGCGTCATTTGGTATCGTATTCCCCTTTGGGCTTGGTTGGGTCTCAGCAAAGCAGACACCAGGGACTGTAAAGGGGTTAAAGTTAAAAACGGCTCCGGTTCCGTTATTTTAAGGGTTAAAGCTTCCAAATTTGGGGTGCAATACTTTTAAGGCTTTAAGACACTGTGGTGAAATTTTGGTGAATTTTGAGCAATTCCTTCATATTTTTTCGCAATTGCAGTAATAAAGTGTGTTCAGTTTAAAATTTAAAGTGACAGTAACGGTTTTATTTTAAAACGTTTTTTGTACTTTGTTATCAAGTTTATGCCTGTTTAACATGTCTGAACTACCAGATAGACTGTGTTCTGAATGTGGGGAAGCCAGAGTTCCTTCTCATTTAAATAAATGTGATTTATGTGACAATGACAATGATGCCCAAGATGATTCCTCAAGTGAGGGGAGTAAGCATGGTACTGCATCATTCCCTCCTTCGTCTACACGAGTCTTGCCCACTCAGGAGGCCCCTAGTACATCTAGCGCGCCAATACTCCTTACTATGCAACAATTAACGGCTGTAATGGATAATTCTGTCAAAAACATTTTAGCCAAAATGCACACTTATCAGCGTAAGCGCGACTGCTCTGTTTTAGATACTGAAGAGCATGACGACGCTGATAATAATGGTTCTGAAGGGCCCCTAAACCAGTCTGATGGGGCCAGGGAGGTTTTGTCTGAGGGAGAAATTACTGATTCAGGGAACATTTCTCAACAAGCTGAACCTGATGTGATTACGTTTAAATTTAAGTTGGAACATCTCCGCATTCTGCTTAAGGAGGTATTATCCACTCTGGATGATTGTGACAAGTTGGTCATCCCAGAGAAACTATGTAAAATGGACAAGTTCCTAGAGGTCCCGGGGCTCCCAGAAGCTTTTCCTATACCCAAGCGGGTGGCGGACATTGTAAATAAAGAATGGGAAAGGCCCGGTATTCCTTTCGTCCCTCCCCCCATATTTAAAAAATTGTTTCCTATGGTCGACCCCAGAAAGGACTTATGGCAGACAGTCCCCAAGGTCGAGGGAGCGGTTTCCACTTTAAACAAACGCACCACTATACCCATAGAAGATAGTTGTGCTTTCAAAGATCCTATGGATAAAAAATTAGAAGGTTTACTTAAAAAGATGTTTGTTCAGCAGGGTTACCTTCTACAACCAATTTCATGCATTGTCCCTGTCGCTACAGCCGCGTGTTTCTGGTTCGATGAGCTGGTAAAGGCGGTCGATAGTGATTCTCCTCCTTATGAGGAGATTATGGACAGAATCAATGCTCTCAAATTGGCTAATTCTTTCACCCTAGACGCCACTTTGCAATTGGCTAGGTTAGCGGCTAAGAATTCTGGGTTTGCTATTGTGGCGCGCAGAGCGCTTTGGTTGAAATCTTGGTCAGCTGATGCGTCTTCCAAGAACAAGCTACTTAACATTCCTTTCAAGGGGAAAACGCTGTTTGGCCCTGACTTGAAAGAGATTATCTCTGATATCACTGGGGGTAAGGGCCATGCCCTTCCTCAGGATCGGCCTTTCAAGGCCAAAAATAAACCTAATTTTCGTCCCTTTCGTAGAAACGGACCAGCCCAAAGTGCTACGTCCTCTAAGCAAGAGGGTAATACTTCTCAAACCAAGCCAGCTTGGAGACCAATGCAAGGCTGGAACAAGGGAAAGCAGGCCAAGAAACCTGCCACTGCTACCAAGACAGCATGAAATGTTGGCCCCCGATCCGGGACCGGATCTGGTGGGGGGCAGACTCTCTCTCTTCGCTCGGGCTTGGGCAAGAGATGTTCTGGATCCTTGGGCGCTAGAAATAGTCTCCCAAGGTTATCTTCTGGAATTCAAGGGGCTTCCCCCAAGGGGGAGGTTCCACAGGTCTCAGTTGTCTTCAGACCACATAAAAAGACAGGCATTCTTACGTTGTGTAGAAGACCTGTTAAAAATGGGAGTGATTCATCCTGTTCCATTAGGAGAACAAGGGATGGGGTTCTACTCCAATCTGTTCATAGTTCCCAAAAAAGAGGGAACGTTCAGACCAATCTTAGATCTCAAGATCTTAAACAAGTTTCTCAAGGTTCCATCGTTCAAAATGGAAACCATTCGAACAATTCTTCCTTCCATCCAGGAAGGTCAATTCATGACCACGGTGGATTTAAAGGATGCGTATCTACATATTCCTATCCACAAGGAACATCATCGGTTCCTAAGGTTCGCATTCCTGGACAAGCATTACCAGTTCGTGGCGCTTCCTTTCGGATTAGCCACTGCTCCAAGGATTTTCACAAAGGTACTAGGGTCCCTTCTAGCTGTGCTAAGACCAAGGGGCATTGCTGTAGTACCTTACTTGGACGACATTCTGATTCAAGCGTCGTCCCTTCCTCAAGCAAAGGCTCACACGGACATTGTCCTGGCCTTTCTCAGATCTCACGGATGGAAAGTGAACGTGGAAAAGAGTTCTCTATCTCCGTCAACAAGGGTTCCCTTCTTGGGGACAATAATAGACTCCTTAGAAATGAGGATTTTTCTGACAGAGGCCAGAAAAACAAAACTTCTAGACTCTTGTCGGATACTTCATTCCGTTCCTCTTCCTTCCATAGCGCAGTGCATGGAAGTGATAGGTTTGATGGTAGCGGCAATGGACATAGTTCCTTTTGCGCGCATTCATCTAAGACCATTACAACTGTGCATGCTCAGTCAGTGGAATGGGGACTATACAAACTTGTCTCCGAGGATACAAGTAAATCAGAGGACCAGAGACTCACTCCGTTGGTGGCTGTCCCTGGACAACCTGTCACAAGGGATGACCTTCCGCAGACCAGAGTGGGTCATTGTCACGACCGACGCCAGTCTGATGGGCTGGGGCGCGGTCTGGGGATCCCTGAAAGCTCAGGGTCTTTGGTCTCGGGAAGAATCTCTTCTACCGATAAATATTCTGGAACTGAGAGCGATATTCAATGCTCTCAAGGCTTGGCCTCAGCTAGCGAGGGCCAAGTTCATACGGTTTCAATCAGACAACATGACAACTCTTGCGTACATCAACCATCAGGGGGGAACAAGGAGTTCCCTGGCGATGGAAGAAGTGACCAAAATCATTCTATGGGCGGAGTCTCACTCCTGCCACCTGGCTGCTATCCACATCCCAGGAGTGGAAAATTGGGAAGCGGATTTTCTGAGTCGTCAGACATTGCATCCGGGGGAGTGGGAACTCCATCCGGAAATCTTTGCCCAAGTCACTCAACTGTGGGGCATTCCAGACATGGATCTGATGGCCTCTCGTCAGAACTTCAAAGTTCCTTGCTACGGATCCAGATCCAGGGATCCCAAGGCGGCTCTAGTGGATGCACTAGTAGCACCTTGGACCTTCAAACTAGCTTATGTATTCCCGCCGTTTCCTCTCATCCCCAGGCTGGTAGCCAGGATCAATCAGGAAAGGGCGTCGGTGATCTTGATAGCTCCTGCGTGGCCACGCAGGACTTGGTATGCAGATCTGGTGAATATGTCATCGGCTCCACCATGGAAGCTACCTTTGAGACGAGACCTTCTTGTTCAAGGTCCGTTCGAACATCCGAATCTGGTCTCACTCCAGCTGACTGCTTGGAGATTGAACGCTTGATCTTATCGAAGCGAGGGTTCTCAGATTCTGTTATCGATACTCTTGTTCAGGCCAGAAAGCCTGTAACTAGAAAGATTTACCACAAAATTTGGAAAAAATATATCTGTTGGTGTGAATCTAAAGGATTCCCTTGGGACAAGGTTAAGATTCCTAAGATTCTATCCTTCCTTCAAGAAGGATTGGAAAAAGGATTATCTGCAAGTTCCCTGAAGGGACAGATTTCTGCCTTGTCTGTGTTACTTCACAAAAAGCTGGCAGCTGTGCCAGATGTTCAAGCCTTTGTTCAGGCTCTGGTTAGAATCAAGCCTGTTTACAAACCTTTGACTCCTCCTTGGAGTCTCAACTTAGTTCTTTCAGTTCTTCAGGGGGTTCCGTTTGAACCCTTACATTCCGTTGATATTAAGTTATTATCTTGGAAAGTTTTGTTTTTGGTTGCAATTTCTTCTGCTAGAAGAGTTTCAGAATTATCTGCTCTGCAGTGTTCTCCTCCTTATCTGGTGTTCCATGCAGATAAGGTGGTTTTACGTACTAAACCTGGTTTTCTTCCAAAAGTTGTTTCTAACAAAAACATTAACCAGGAGATTATCGTACCTTCTCTGTGTCCGAAACCAGTTTCGAAGAAGGAACGTTTGTTGCACAATTTGGATGTTGTTCGCGCTCTAAAATTCTATTTAGATGCTACAAAGGATTTTAGACAAACATCTTCCTTGTTTGTTGTTTATTCCGGTTAAAGGAGAGGTCAAAAAGCAACTTCTACCTCTCTCTCTTTTTGGATTAAAAGCATCATCAGATTGGCTTACGAGACTGCCGGACGGCAGCCTCCCGAAAGAATCACAGCTCATTCCACTAGGGCTGTGGCTTCCACATGGGCCTTCAAGAACGAGGCTTCTGTTGATCAGATATGTAGGGCAGCGACTTGGTCTTCACTGCACACTTTTACCAAATTTTACAAGTTTGATACTTTTGCTTCTTCTGAGGCTATTTTTGGGAGAAAGGTTTTGCAAGCCGTGGTGCCTTCCATCTAGGTGACCTGATTTGCTCCCTCCCATCATCCGTGTCCTAAAGCTTTGGTATTGGTTCCCACAAGTAAGGATGACGCCGTGGACCGGACACACCTATGTTGGAGAAAACAGAATTTATGTTTACCTGATAAATTACTTTCTCCAACGGTGTGTCCGGTCCACGGCCCGCCCTGGTTTTTTAATCAGGTCTGATAATTTATTTTCTTTAACTACAGTCACCACGGTTTCATATGGTTTCTCCTATGCAAATATTCCTCCTTAACGTCGGTCGAATGACTGGGGTAGGCGGAGCCTAGGAGGGATCATGTGACCAGCTTTGCTGGGCTCTTTGCCATTTCCTGTTGGGGAAGAGAATATCCCACAAGTAAGGATGACGCCGTGGACCGGACACACCGTTGGAGAAAGTAATTTATCAGGTAAACATAAATTCTGTTTTCATTTATACTAAGGATTTACTAAACGTTATTGCACTATTTGTTTTTGTTTTATATTCCACAGGTACACTGGGAATCTTATTCGTTTCTATTTGGATTTTTTATTATAAATCTTTTTGGATTTTGGAATTGGGACATTAATACGATTATTCTTTTACTTTTTTAAACTTTTTTCTACTTCTCACTTATTTTTGTCACAAAAATTTTTTTTGGATCTGAGTTTTATTGCCATTGATCACAGAACTAGGACATTATTTTTCTATTTGTTTTTTCCACATTTTTACATTTTTACATCACCCTTCACTAAGTCAAACTTCTTGGACACCTTCACAGCTATACCCCCTAGGATCGACTCACCATCGGGCAGAATTGCCCCCAAGGAACTTGGAACTATTTACCCTAATATCAGGGGCTGTCTAATACACATAGGAGACACTACACACTGTTTACATAATTATTACATTTAGGAATCGTTAACTGTATTGTATTGTATGTTTTTAGTATCTTAATTTTTGAAGATTGTATTTCTATATCTGCTATATGGTTTTATTCATATATTTTTTACTGTACTCATGGATCCATGAAGGACTTTTTTATATTTTTTATATTCTCTATACTTTTTATTCTTTTACACTTGTGTATCACCATCCTGTCTGATACCATAAAAGTTAATGTATAAGAGGATATATATCTAATAAGTTGAGTAATTTCAACTCACTTCGATCGCAATTTCATATATTTTTTACATTTTTAATTGTTTTTATCGTGTTTGTATGAATAAACCTGTGAAATTTTTCTAAATACCCATCAACGTTTTATGTGCATATATCCCAGCCCAATTTGAGGCGCTCCCTAGATTCTAAATTAGACATCTTTAACATATAGGTCATTTTATCCATGAAACACCAAAAAACATTTAAGTTCCTACATCTAGTCGATACTTTTCAGCTGTAAAATAAGTTGCAAATTAAGAAAAGGAGGGTTTAAAGTTGAATCGTAAAGCAGAGAAGTGGAGAGGAAGAGAAGAAAAAAAAAGAAAAAAAAAAGGGGGGAGGGTACTTTAGATTGTTCCATTCCAGATTGCCAAAATCATTTCAAAGGTATCTAGTTTTTCAATTTTAAGATAATGATATCTCTCTAGAATGATTAGGTCATGTACTTGTTGTTTCCACTCTACTGTGGAAGGTACACATTGAGTCTTCCATCGTTTAGGTATTAGTTTTTTCGCGCTCGTTAACATTATCAGTAGGAGTGGCAGCTTAGCTGGATCTGTTATCTTGGGCAGCGAGCTAAACATTATGCTTTCTGGTGTTTTTGGTATATTGACACCCAATATTTCCGAAATGTGGGAAAAGACTCTCTCCCAGTAGTCTTGCAACCTGGGGCAGTACCACCAAATGTGGAGGAGGGAGCCCTCCCCTCCACACCCTCTCCAACATCTATTACTCAGCGAGGGATATATTTTGTGTAGCCTGGAAGGGGTGAGGTACCAGCGGCTCATAAGAGTGGATCTCTTGAATAGATGCCGAAACAGAGGATCGTTTAGTAAGCGCAAAGGCCTGTACCCATGAGTCATAATCTAGATCCCGAGAGAGCTCCCTGTTCCAGGCTCGAGTATATGATGGTAGTGTTTTGGGGCTTTCCGTCGATACCAACTTATATAGCAGTGATATTAGGCGTCTAGGAGTGGTTGTTTGGATGCACAGTTTTTCGAAGGGTGTGGGTTCTCTTCCCATGTCCTTCCTGTGTTTATGGTGTGAGATAAAGTGTAATAATTGGTTGTATCTTAGCCACGAGGAGAAGATTTCCCCATGAGTCTCTGCTAGTTGAGTTTGTGTTTTAGTGGCATTATTCTCCTTGAGGAATTGCATGGAGCCAGTTTTGAGGCTATAAGGTGGTGTAACCCGGTGTCCCATCTTACAGTATGGGAGGGCAACGTTTTCTATAATAGGTGAGAGGGGGGAGTGAAAAGATGATATATGTGTACTGGTTGCTACCGTCTTATCCCATTCCGCCAATGTTTCTGCTGTAATTATGTAGCGGTGTAGGATTCTTGGTCTCTGGGCAGGGGGGGGTCCAAACTAGTGTTCCTACGTTATTACGCTAAAAAATCTGCCTGTCTAATTGTATCCACACTTTGCTTATGTTATTATGAGCCCATTCGATTACATGTTGAAGGAAGATCGCTTTTCTGTATGCTGACAGATGTGGCACCCCTAAACCTCCCTCATCCCTTGTCATATACATTGTTTTCCTCGGGACTCTAGGTTTTATATTTGCCCAGATGTATTGTTCGATGTATGTTTGTAGCTGTTTAATATATCCTTCCTGTAGGGGTATTGGTAGTGCTTGAAGGATGTATAGGATCCTAGGGAGGACATTCATTTTGATTACCCCTATTCTCCCTAACCACGATAAGGGTTTATTCTTCCAGATTGATTGATAAGTCTCTACAGATTTCAGTTTTTAACGGAATGTAATTTTGCTTAAAGAGGTCCTGTGTAAAAGGGGTTAGATAGACTCCTAAGTATTTGAGTTTGTGTTGGGCTATTGGTATATTGTGATCAACCTTCAGCTTCTGTATATGGTGGGTCTGCGTGTTTATATTCAGTAATTCTGACTTATTTAAATTAAGGAGGAAATTGGATACTTCCCCATATAAGTTAAGCTCTTCGAGCAATTCAGGTATAGAAGAATCTGCCTCTGTTAAAGTAAATAAAATATCATCTGCATACAAAGACTGTTTAAATTCTGTCTCCGCTACCTTCAGGCCTTTAATACTGGTGTTTTTCCTGATTTTCTGGGCCAACACTTCAATAGATATGGCGAATAATAGAGGTGAGAGCGGGCACCCCTGCCTCGTCCCATTTTTGATAAAAAAAGGTTCCGATAGAGCACCGTTAACTCTTACTTTTGCATTGGGCGCAGAGTAGAGGGCCATGGACATTTTTAGAAAAGCTTTTGGAATACCCATCTCACTCATTGCCCTCTGCAGAAAAGGCCAGCCTACTCTATCGAAGGCCTTCTCTGCATCAGTTGAGAATAAGACCATAGGGGTCCTTGTTACTCTTGCATGGTTAATTAGCTGTATAACTTTTGTTACATTATCCCTGGCTTCCCTCCCTGGTATAAATCCTACCTGATCATTGGAGATCAGACTAGGTAAGAATTTGTTTAGCCTATTCGCCAATATCTTGGCCAGTATTTTCATGTCCGAGTTGATTAGGGAAATCGGTCTGAAATTTCCGGGGCAGGTTGCCGGTTTCCCTGGTTTGGTCAAAACTGTGATGTGCGCTTCTAAAAGCGTTTTTGATAAGGAAGGGTCCTCTCTAAGATTGTTAAATAGGTGTAGCATGTGGTCAGCAAGTGCATCCTTGCATTTTTTGTAGTACTTAGATGTGAACCCATCGGGGCCAGGGCTTTTGTTTGAGGGGGTATCTGTGATGGCTTGATGTAGCTCATCCTTTGTGATAGGGGAGGCTAAAGAGTCTGCTGCTTCTTTATCTATAGAAGGGAGCCCTAGGTCTGTAAAGTATTGGTTAATTTTTTCTTTAAAAGCTTGTGTTTCCTGTGACTTAGTCTTGTCTAAGTTATAAAGGGGGTTGTAGTAATTCCTAAAGGCTGCTGCAATTTTGGTGCTATCTTTAACTATTTGGCCCTCTGGTGTCGTTAGGGAGTGAATATATGAATTCAGTTGTTTCCTCTTCAGGTTTCTAGCTAGTACCTTGCCCGGCTTATTCCCTCCTTCATAATAATATTGCCTAAGGAATAATGCTTTTCATTGGTGAATTTCGGTCAGGTGGTTCTTAAGCTCTAGTCTAGTGTCCGCGAGATCTTTGGTGTTTTTGACATCCGAAGGATTTTTTTTGTGTTCTAACTCTAAGGAACCAATTTTTTGTAGAAGTTTAGTATGTTTCTCCCTAGCTTGTCTGTTAAGTTTAGATTTGTGCTTTCTTAGTAGCCCTCTAACCACTGCTTTGTGCGCTTCCCATTCAATCTGGTGGGATGTGGATGATTGCGAGTTAAGTGTAAAGTATTCTTGTATTTCTTTATGAATTGCTTCTAACAAGATTGGGTCATTTAATAAAATATCATCCATTCTCCATATCCTAGTTGAGATGGGAATGTCGGGCCACAATACTTGGCATGTAACTGGAGCTTGGTCCGACCAAGTGATAAAGCCAATATCGCACTTGTTCGTAACAGAGAGGCCATGAGAGTCTGTAAAAATGTGGTCATTCCTGGTGTAACAACTGTGGGGATTGGAATAAAAAGTGTAATCCCTCTCTAGGGGGTGAAGGGTTCGCCATATATCATGAAGAGTGAGACTGTGGAGGATGTTTTTAATGGATTTCAAAGTAGTGTTGGCAACGCTAGATGTCCCCCTGGAGGAGTCAAGGGAAGGGTCAAGAGATAAGTTGAAATCTCCTGCTAAGAATATTACGCCCTGGGAGTGGTCTAAGAGCAAGTTGGCAATTTTTCTAAAGAACCCTGATTGGTCAGAGTTAGGGGCGTAGATATTTAGGAGCGTGATTTGGTGACCATATAATAAGCCCTTCAGGAGAATGTATCTACCCCCCTGGTCTCTCTCTGTGTGAAGTACTTGTAGTGGTAAATTTCTATGAATGAGTATACCTACTCCAGCCCGTTTGTTTGGTCCCGATGCGAAGTAAGTTGTGGGATATTGAGCATTATGCCACCTAGGTTCCCTCCCCTTTTGGAAATGGGTTTCCTGGAGCATAAGAATATGACTGTTTAGTTTATTTAGATCTCGAAAGGCGATGGAGCGCTTTCCGGGATTATTTAATCCCCTAGAGTTTATCGTAGTCACTTGGATCGTGTGATCCTGAAATCTGCTTATCTTGGGCTGCATTTTGGCAAAATGGACAGAGGATTGGGGGTAGAAAGACAAAAAAAAAAAGGGGGGGGGGAAAGAATAAGTTAATTAAGCGGGATGGGTTAGGAAGTATGGGGATTAAAAGATAGAGAAAATGGTTTCAAATACTCTCGGTGTTGCAACAGAGAAAGGATAAAATTTATAAGACAAAACAATATAAAACAATATACAATATTGTGAGAAGTTTCTGAGTAGGAGCCTAGACTAACGGGGGTAGTATACCCACAACTGGCAATTAACAAACAGTAATAAAACATTTAAAGAAAACCCAGCATTTTTCTTGGGGATGGGTTTACCTGTTCAGATATAGAAAGGGAGGGAGGGCGAGGGTGGGGAGAGATGGGAAGGCCAAGGTATAGGGGTGGGTAAAGGGTAATAGAGGTCTTATACATTAGGAGGTCAGTTTAGGAGTGGTGATCCCACCAACATAATGCTGGTTGATATCATGGAAGGCTAATGTAATGATAGGGGAAGGTGGGGGTGTGCAGGGTCATGGAGGGGGAGTGTGACATATACAATCAAATAACCTAGATTTTTCCCCCAAAGGGGGTAATAGATTACTGGAACAACAATAAAACCATTGACAAAACACCATAACCATTTATAACCTTGATGAACTTGTTCATTTAACTCAAAACATTCAAGCTATTATATCTAGCTATCAACTATAACTTTGTATGATGGTCTTTTGTTGACATAAAGTCTGTGTACAGATTGCCCTTGTTCCTGAGTCAACTATGCAGTGTTCCAGTATGGAAAAATATCTCAGGGTTATTGCATTGTGAGTCTAATTTCGTTATGTGACGCCCCGCATGACCAGGGGCGAAGAGACCCACTAAAAAAGCTAAATCTAAGAATTTTACACACTCACTCAGCAACAAGGGTACTTATCTATTCTTTGGAAACAGAGTCCCTGGTTGTAGCAGGAGATCCACTTGTCTCTCTTCTTGAAGTGAAATCCCGGGCCTTTTCCGTGGATCCTTGTAGATTGAGTTCCTTGTAGAAAGGTTGAGGATCTGTGCCAGGTCGGTATATAACAGTCCTATTGTTGTGGTTGACTATTATTGAGACAGGGAATCCCCAGCGATACTGGACTTTATTAGAGCGAAGGTGGGCGGTTATATGGGAGAGTTCTCTGCGCTTCTGGAGCGTGGCCGGGGATAGATCCGAGAATATTTGTATCTCTTCGCCCGCATGGCTGACGGGGTGCTTCATCCTGGAGCATTTTAGAATTTCCTCTTTATCCCTGAAACTCAGGAACTTTACAATTATGTCTCTTGGTGGTGCTTTGGGAGGGGGCTTGGGCCTGAGAGCCCTATGGGCCCTTTCGATAGGGATTTCCTTTGCGGAGGGGGCGTCCTTCATGACCCTAAATAATGCCTGTAGGTATCCCTCAATAGCCGGGGGGTGTACCGTCTCTGAAACACCCCTGAATCTAAGGTTGTTTCGCCTGCAACGATTGTCCAGATCTTCCATTTTGTCAGTCAAAAAGTGCAGATGTTCTGTTTGATTCTGTATTTCTGAAGAATGAGCTTGGAGATTAGCATTGATATTTTTGTGTTGTTCTTGTATCGTTAGGACTCTACGGTCTAGGGCGCTCAGGTCTTTTCTTAAATCTCCAAATAGGTTCCTCATCTCCTGTAGTACCCCTTTAATATCATCTTTTGAGGACAGGTGTTGTATGTCTTCTTTGGTGACAAAAGGGGATTGCGTGTTGTCTGCTTGGGTAACGAAATCCGTTGCAGGCGCTTGATTAGTATTCATTGTATCTTTAGGGTTGTCAGATTTAGGGTCAAGTGATTTAAGGTAGTGGCTCATGGAATTAGGGTTGTTAATTTTCCCAGACTTATTCTGCCTCTTGCAAGGCATTACATTGGCAGCTACTAGTGTAGAGATATTACTGTAATCCTGCCTTAATAGGAGTCTAGCCACTAAATGTGTTTATTAGTCTTTTAATGCTAAGTGTGTGTTAGCCCTATGTATATCCCATAGATTACACACTTAAGGAAAGGAAGCTTGAAATGGTATTTTACTGTAGCAAGTTGCTTAGATACCCCTCAAGTAATATACAATAAAGTTCCCTATCCGTTTTTATTAAATTTTCCTTAGGCAACTTTAAAAAGCACTACCCTTGTTTATATTGGTGCACACACTGTTAATTACCCCTTGTAGTATAGTGTCTTTTGTTTTACTAGGTCTGACTCTGCCTTCTGTTGAATAAATGCCCTCCTGTAAGCAGAGACCCAGACCTTAATGTCTCAGTATTATGCACAATTATTCTGAGGGGACCGGGAGTGCTGCGCTATAGGTAAGGGGTGCAAAAGACAGTGCCCCTCTCACTAAAAGATCCGTGTGGCCCAGCAGAGAAAAAGATTGCGCTCTGCTCACCAGTGTCCCAGATCTATCCGCTGCGGTCTGTCGCTCTCTGTGTCGCAGCCTCGCTGGGTCCTCCTCCCCCTCTCTCTCCCGGTAAGCAGTAATCCGTTATGTAGGCTGAGTCCTCCAGCTGTGTTGATGCGCTCCGGTGCTTTGCGGGTACAGCCGACTGAATAAGTGTTGGCTCTCACACCTAGCGCTCCCGAGGGATATGCACTACTGTCTGGTTAGGGGATTGAAGCAAGGCTAGGCCTCGAATGCGCACCTATCCGGCTGGTGCCTTAAGTATATTTCTGTGTCCGCTCCTGTGATTTCAGCTCTCAGAGAGCAGCTCCCCACTTTCAAGATGATCCACTGGTGTTTAGGGTGAGGGAAGGGATAAGAAACTGGGTTATTAATGTTTTGCCTGTGTGGGTATTGAGAGCCCTTCTAATGTGTGGCCATCTTCCAGCGTGGCCAGGCTCCGCCCCCATGAAGGCATGTTTTTAATGCTTAAATTTTATGTCCAGCGCTACGGAATTTGGCGGCGCTATACAAGTAAATGATAATAATAATAATGTCAGAGAAACAAAAGAAAGTATCAGTGTTTATATATATATATTTACACACAGTGTGTGTATATATATATATATATATATATATATATATATATTATTTTTTGTGCAACCCCCTGCCTCTGTTCCCCCCTATCCTGGGGATACTTTTCCATCTGTGCTATCTTTGAACATATAGTAACTAAAAAAGTTTTTGCGTAATATTGTACAAGTGTGAGAATGACTAAAAGAACATTAAATATTATCTCATGGAATGTAGGTGGAATTTCTTCCCCGATTTTATAAGAAAAAGGATTATCTCTTTTCCTTCTAAATACAAGGAGAGTCCACAGCTGCATTCATTACTTTTGGGAATACAGAACCTGGCCACCAGGAGGAGGCAAAGACACCCCAGCCAAAGGCTTAAATACCTCCCCCACTTCCCTCATTCCCCAGTTATTCTTTTCCTTTCGTCACAGGAAGTTGGCAGAGAAGTGTCGGAAGAATTACGGAGTAGTTCGTTGTGGAGGGTAGTACTCTTCAAGATGGGACTGGAGTTTTTAGTAGTCTTTTCAGCCTGTTAGTGAGAGCATTGATGAAGGTTAGAGTCCAGAGATGCAGGGGAGAGTCTTTCTGTGAAACCATCCTGACTCAAATTAAAAGCTCCATAAGCAATCAGCATTGACGAGTTTCGCTGCCTGCTTTCTGTACTCAAGTCCATGAAAGAAGCTCTGCTACCATCTGTTAAACTTGAAGGACCGTGTTGCTGTTCCACGGCATAGATTCCGGTAAGATCGTTTCAATTTTTACTGGCATGTTAACGTAAAATTAGAAGACAGGGTCTCAGTGGGACTCCTTTTTTTTATGGAATCAAGCGTTAATATCTCTTGAGGGGGATTATTGAACAGTGGGGACTTTATTCATGTTTATGTTATTCTGACTGCTTTGGTGTAGGAGACGTTTGGGGCTCATAGGCTATTACGGAACGTACAGGTTAATTTTCTTGCTGCACAGTTTTATTACACTGGTGCACTTTTCCTTAGCGGGAGTGATCTTGCACCATTTGACAGGGTGCGGTCATGTTTTTTGTCTTTCCATTTCGGTATTCCTGACTGAGCATCTGCGGATAGGATCTGTTTCTCTACCTGTCTGGGTCATAGGAGGTGGTGAGTGCCCCAGCCATTGGGGGAGTATGATGCCAGTTGTTTTTGACCATAGCTACTTAGTCGAGTTATGGAGGATTCTGATATGTTAGAGGGGGAGTTCCTCTCAGTCAGATTTTGATACTTGTGTATATTGTGAGGAAGCCCGGGTAACCCAGCCCTCGTAATTGTTCCGTATGCCGCCATAGGGTGTTCTCCTCTTCCAATGTTGAGAGGTTAGAGAACGCTGAGCCTTCCGCCTCTGAGGATTCTGCATCCCGTGAGGTTGTCTCCCTATAATCTTTTGTTCCTACAACGGCAGTTGTCCCGAGTTCCGTTACTTCTCCTGAAGGAGGTCTCTTTCCAGCAGAGATTACTGGGCATTTTCGCATGGCCATATCTCTGGCTTTAGCGCATTTACATCTTCCTGCCATGTGCAAGAAAAGACTTAATCCGTGTGCTCCTACCCAAGGTCCGGCAGGGTTTGTTAGCCGGCTCTGTATGGGACGTCTAGTTCCTCTAGCCTGGGGTTTAGCCTAGCTACCTCTGAGTCGCTGGGTTACGGGTTGTATCATCCGTCGCTTTCTGCCCTGGTATGTGGGCTCCTAAACAGATTCTAGATGTCAGTTTCTAGTCTGTTTCCCGTGGTTACTGAACTCTTGCTGTTTATTTCTTTTCTCTCAGTTCTGTTCTAGTCTTTTTGCCTCTTCTGGAACTTAGACTTTCCTGTTATTTTTTTTGCATCGGTATCGATGCAGGCAATGGTTCTGAATTTTCTATTCTTTAACCTGTTCTGATGGGGAGTATTTTATACATATCCTAGTCTCTCTTGCAGTCTTGTACTTCGCTCCCCTTGGGGGTTTTTTGCCCTATGAAATTTTTCATTCGGGTTCTCCAAGGAGCTTCTTCCTCTGGTGTTCCTTTATTTTCTGGGATCTTACCTCGAGGTCTTTTCAGACTTTTTAGCGTACTCTGCTTACTTCTAGGTATCTTCCAATTTGGAAGTGTAGGTATCGAGTCTTAGTTGTCCTCCTTGTCGTGTTGGAGAGGAGTGTTCTTCATTTGAACTCGTAGACAGCGGGACTCTAGTCTCCTCAGGTTTTTTGGGCTCATTTTGGGACCAGTGACTTCTCTGGTTTCTGGCGTGGGCTCTTACGGTTATAATTGTTGGACGGTTACTTGGTCCTTCTAACATTTTTTTTTTGTTTCTGTTCAGTGTCCTCTATAGCTTAGGTATTGTTTTCCCAAAAGTAATGAATGCAGCTGTGGACTCTCCCTCTATTTAGAAGGAAAACATAAATTATGACTTACCAGATAATTTCCTTTCCTTCGATACAGGGAGAGTCCACAGCTCCCGTCCGTGATCTTCGATGGGCGGACCTAAGTTTAAGTTTTCGTCTGGCACCTTTTTCACCCTGATATTTCTCCTACTGTTCCTTGTTCCCTTGGCAGAATGACTGGGGGATGAGGGAAGTGGGGGAGGTATTTAAGCCTTTGGCTGAGGTGTCTTTGCCTCCTCCTGGTGGCCAGGTTCTGTATTCCCAAAAGTAATGAATGCAGCTGTGGACTCTCCCTGTATCAAAGGAAATGATCTGGTAAGTCATAATTTATGTTATTTACAATGCTTCCAGCCAGACATAGCATTCATACAAGAGAACCACTAAAATGCGCAATAATTAAATAAATTGAAATGTAAATGGGTTGGAGAAGTACTCGCCACGCCATGTGAGGGCAGAAAGAAAGGAGTCACATGTTAAATAAATAAAAATTTAGAATATAAGATTATATACCAAGAACTTGATAGAGATGCAAAAAAATTTATTTTAAAATTCAAATTGATAAAAATATATACACGCTATGTAATATATATGGACCTAATCACACAGACGCCAAGTTCTGGAAAAAAGTATATACCAGACTGCTCCCGCATTCTGAAAGGAATCCCTTAATGGCTGGAGATTTTAATATGTCCATGCACCCAAAATTAGGATTAACACAAGGCCCTCCAGGCAATATACCAGAGAAGATAGAATTTTGTCAGAGTTCTTTAAAAACTTGAAACTGAAAGATATCTGGCGCTGTCGTAACATGGATCAAAGATCTTTCACTTGTAAATCAAAACATTTATAACTCTCTTGCGGATAGACTTTTTTAATTAGTGAGAAATTACTGAAACTAGACTTGACCACAGGAATAAACAATATATATCTATCAGACCACGCTAGTATATTGCTAAAAATAAACTACAAGGGAGAGATTGATCTTGATAAAAAAAACGAGAATTTTGGGAAAGCTTAAAAGTCCCTAAGACAGACCCTGAAAAATTGTCAGAGCTTAAAGGGATACTAAACCCAGATAGAGCATGCAATTTTAAGGAAAATTCTAATTTACTCCTATTATCAATGTGTCTTTGTTCTCTTGCTATCTTTATTTGAAAAATAAGGCATCTAAGCTAAGGAGCTGGACAATTTTTGGTTAAGAACCCTGGACAGTACTTGTTTATTGGTGCTGTCCAATCAGCAAGAACAACCCAGGTTGTGAACCAAAAATGAGCCGACTTCTAAACTTACATTCTTGCTTTTTAAATAAAGATAGCAAGAGAGTGAAGAAAAATAATAGGAGTAAATTAGAAAGTTGCTTAAAATTGCATGCTCTATCTGAATCATGAAAGAAAACATTTGGGTTCAGTGTCCCTTTAATGGTCCTATAACACAAGACAAAGTTACTAAAGCTATTGACACATTGAAATTAAATAAAGCTCCAGGGCCAGATCAGCCGCCCACTGAATTTTATAAAATACTTAAAGATCAAGCCCTCTTTGTTTACACTGTTTAACAGATATTATATACAAAATGAGATGTCATCTCCATACTTTACATCCTCTATTATTAATCTAATATTAAAAAAGGAAAAAAGATCCAGAATTAGCTACATCATATAGACCAATATCCCTACTGAAGAGTGATTATAAGGTACTAACATCTATATTGGTTTATAGATTAAAACCGATTCCAGCTTACTATACAGTGGTGATCAGCTCCCTTCCAGAAGGTCAAGTAGGGAAGATTTAACACATGTAGACCAGAGGCGTTTGTTAAAACATCAAAATCATTTTTAATATAAAACTGTTTTAGGGATAAAACAATTGTTTTAAAATTTGAGGGTTGAAACATTCATTCAGAGTCTCAAAAAAAATGCAACACGTTTCTCTGCTAGTACAGCGGTTTCCTCAGAAAATAATGGTACCATTGATACCATTATTATAATGATACCATTATTTTTTTATGCCTAAGGAAACCACTGTACTAGCAGAGATAATAGTTACATTTTCTTGGGACTCTGAATGTTTCAACCCTCAGATTTTAAAACAATTGTTTTATCCCTAAAACAGTTTTATATTAAAAATTATTTTGATGTTTTAACAAACGCCTCTGGTCTACATGTGTTAAATCTTCCCTACTTGACCTTCTGGAAGGGAGCTGATCACCACTGTACAGTAAGCTGGAGCACTGAGAGTCTCCAGAACGCGCCTATCAGCACAACAGAGTGCTGCTGCATATTGTGAGTACCCTGTATGTATATTACACTGCACTGTTTATTTGAAAACTTATATGCACATGAAGTGCCCTCTGCTTTGTTCGTCTAGGACAAATAGAAGAAGGCTTAATATACCCAATATCGCTTACAGGCTTACTTCACACAAAAGGCAAGGAAATACCACAGGTTATTAAGGAAAACAAGTCAATTTACAATATCGTACTGGCATGGCATAAATATACAAATGAATTACAAATAAATAATTCACTATCTAGATATAGGGCAAATAGTGGTAATGTGGGATTTGCCCCGAGTGTTGTGACAAGAACTTTTAATCTTTGGAAGCATAAAGGTTTAATTTATTTGTATCAGTTAAAGGACTTCAATCTGGGGACAATTAAAACATTCTCTGAGCTCTATCAAGAATTTGTTATCAAAATCTGACTTTTTTGCATATCTGCAGATAAGAAATGTTTACTTTAATATGATAGCGGAGACTGATAGGGAAAGGTCGTTAAAAGAAATAGATGATGGAATAAGATTATACAAAGCAGGGCTGACAGAATTTTCAATTAGGTATAATATTTTATTGAAAAAGCAGGGGTTAGAAAATCTAAATAAATGCCAGATCATCTGGGGAAAATACTCCCCAGAAATTACAATAGAAGATATAAATCAGAGTTACAGATCTTTATTTATAAACACCAAATCACAAGTCTGGAAAGAATCCCACATGCAACTTTTAAACAAAACCTATATGATGCCCGCTGATGTGTCAAGGTGGTCCACATCACTAATGATATGCTGTCATAGATGTTCCCACCCGAAAGCAGATATAGTACATTGTTTTTGGTCGTGCCCTAAAAACAGAGACTTTTGGAAAAAGGTACGTTTTTGGTTGAATAAATTTGTAGATATAGAAATTGTGATTAATGCCAACGATGATATATTTCTACATTTAGATAGTATAAATAAGATTAATAACAATCTAACAAACACTGGGATCTTATTGGGTAGGAACATGATCCTCAGATCATGGAAAGCTAGTAATAGACCAAGCATAAACAAATTTATGAATAGAATTTTAACCCAAATAAATATAGAATCACATGACCCAGCACTGTCCCAAAAGAAGAGGGTGCAAAGTTTCTTCACAAAATGGAGCAGGGTAATTTTTAACACTGCCAAAAAGTACTCAAAAACAACTAGTGGCAGGCTTTCACAAATCAGATTATTTTTGCATGGCTATTCTAACTGGTACTTTCCCAAGCTATTGGATGGGTTAGCTCGTGGGGGGCGGGAGGCGCACGCCCAGATTGTTTTTTTGGTTTTTTTTTTTCGTTTTGTTTTTCTCTCTCCTGTTTTTCTCTTTTTTTGATGGCAATAAGATACACACATGAGTGTTTAATATCAATGTGTGTTTCCTTCTCTTATGGCTATATATAGCAATGTAAAACTGTACTAGTACCGTGTTTTTGTACACTAGTACTTTCCCATTGATGATCAAACCTGACTGTTTGTATTTAATAATTCAATATATATATATATATATATATATATATATATATATATATATATATATATAAAATCTTACTAAAAACATAATGCTTCCTCTGCTCTTCAGTTTGTTGATACTTTCCAATATGAATGAACCATTTATTCAACTTTAGGTCAAAGGCATTATATAAATGTAAATAATCTGCTCATCTGCTTTTACACTTGCTCAGAAAGTTCATCTTGGGTTTCAAAGGATTTTACTAGGGTTGATCAGATTAGTACAAATATGTAAACTGCTGGAAGGATTTTGTTAGGCTATTCCTTCAACAGTAAAATGAAGCATTTAGTCTTCTGGAAATAGACATGCCCTAGTGGAGTTTATTGAAGCAACTGTATTACAGTGCTCAGTGAAACTAAATAGAATACATTACTAATACTCTTATGTAATAAGAATTATGTAATTCCTGTCTGTGCCAAAAAAAAGGATTCTAAAATGTCAGAAGCCACAGTAGATTGCAGAAATACTCATTGTTATACGAAGAGTGACAGATGCCTTGTGCACACCCACCTTTTGCTCTCAATGAGCCTATTAATTTAATCAACACTTTACTGTTGATGTAACCAGTGATAATTATTAAATAAACTGTACTATTTTTGAGTTTTAAAAAAATATAATCCCCACTGAATGCATTTCATTTCTTTAATACGAGTTTAGAATTTTCTGATCTTAAAGATTTTCAGAATCCACATAATAACTCTTTCCATTTATAGAGCAACAGTATATGCAGTGTACAAAACATTTTCCCTGATTCCCGTCATTGGTTCAGACAAGCATTCTATGTTAAATACTGATTTTCAAATGCTTGTAACTTTTTTGAGTAGAGATAAAAAAATTGGCTGGAGTTGGCAGTGATTACAAACGAAATAAATTGGTTTAGAAAATTTTGAAATGTTTACGGTTTTCATTATGACCATATGAGGCCATTTAAAGCATGGCATACAGTTAAAATGTACAGCTTAAATTATGTTGTCACTTTTTAAAAAAACAATAAAAATTAAATGGTGGTCCATATATATATATATAGCTTCAATTTCATATATTTTTTTAATGTTGCTTGTGCATTGTTGTAATCATTTTTAAATGTAATTTGTTAAGCACTCGCAAAGATCTTTCAATACCAGAACAAAATAATTTGTGTGTTACATTTTATATGAAAATGTAAATGTTTTGATCTGTAATTTGCATTGTTTTTGGTAGTTATGTTGATCTAATTCTCTTTTACTGAAAAAGCACTAAGCAGTGGGTCATCATTATTATTATAATCATTGCAATATCTATTATTAATAATTATCTGTACCTTGATTTCTGCCATTGCAAGTTTAATGTTGGGGAACAAGTTGGTACGAACTCAGAGTTGATAGAAAATGGTTCTAACAGGAAATCACTTTACTCATCAATATTCACCGAAGAATAATTTGCCTGCTATGTGTTTTTGCCCTTTTCATCGCATCCCCAACAACAAGGATAGGTATATAGTTTATTTTCTCCCTATACCTTTTCCACCCAGGAATCTGTTTTTGGGCATGGTCTTAATCAGAATAATGTTCATGATTTGCTTGGGTTTCTAGCCTATTTCTAAGGAGTGGCTAATAACAAAATAACATTTTATACCTGTTGCAAGTTTGGCATTTTCTGCTTGTAAGGTTGATGGGCCAATATCCTACTACAATTTGTCTATCTTTTAAGGATTTTATGTATAAACAAGTTACTCGAAAAAAAGGCTGATCAGGCTGCTGTCTATTTTTTTTTTTTTTAGACCATATGTCATATTAATAGAATACCTACGTATATGAGATGAGTATCATTGCAGTCCTGTATATCTTCATTTGTTTAAAAGGAAGAATAATATACTATATATAACATAATCCACATATGGCTTTAAGAGATAATTCTCAAAACAGATAAAGTCTCTTATGAAATTGGGATTATAAATCTCCTAATTAATATGGCAGTCATTTTTTATACAAAAGCTTGTGTCAAACTTCAGTTAGTTTGTAACAAACTCTTGTGTTGCGATTCTGTAGACTTTAACACACAACATTCAAACACAAAGTCACAATTGTAAGTTGAAATGCCGTTTTATTTTGAATGTTGCTTCCTACTTGGCCTGTACCTCCTATGTCTGTGTTTCAGACTCATCTGGATAGCAGCCACCCCTCTCGGTGGCCCAGATAACATAACCAGCATACCATGGAAATGTGGTCTCAAACTTGTCTCACATCCAAGGATATAATGTTGCCGGTATCCCAGCTGTGACAACATTGTTTAGCACCAACTTTATTTTTTTATTATAATCATATTTATATCTGTGTACTCCCAAACAGATGTTCAATGGAAAAAGAGATCTTCATTTTGCTTGACCACTAGCTTTTAAAATTTAGTTAAACTATTTTCTGTTTGTGAGGTTTTGATATAGGCTAATGTTCTGGATTTATGTCTCACAGCTGTTTTGGGCAGTATGCCACACCTGCTCTTGTCTGTTTTCATGCAGCTTAACTTATCGTTTCTTTCAAGCAAAGCCATTTTTGCAGACTAAATGGAGATGTTAATCATGATCTAAAGTTAAAATATTAAGTGAATGAGTGAAGTTTGCAAGGTAAGTGCTCACTTATTTTCAGCTCACCCGAAATTAAAATGAAATTAAATGAAATGTAATGGACTTTAATGTATTTGCTTGTAACCCAGTGTTTTGTAGGAATCCATTCTCAAATGATTGAGTTGTGAGTATAAGACTTTGCTGTTTTGTTGGAAATATAAATAATTTGGTTTCAACTTTAGTGATGTTGATGATATATATATATATATATATATATATATATATATATATAGAGAGAGAGAGAGAGAGAGAGAGAGAGAGAGAGAGAGAGAGAGAGAGAGAGAGAGAGAGAGAGAGAGAGAGAGAATATTGAGTTGACTTTTTTTTTTTTTTTTTTTTAAAAGGGGGTTTGAAAGTAGACAAATACAAAATGCATAAGCACTTCAAGAGGTGTTGATCCCTAGTCCATCATCTTCAAACAGGCATTTAATATCTATAATTGCTTTCCCATGCATGTCCATAGACACAGCCAAAGGTTAGGTTTCAGAGCTATCTCATAAGAGCCCAAACAGTCTATGGGCTGGAACTGCGGGGCATTACTTTATGGTGCACTAAAACATAGTCACTTGGGCATGTGGTTTACAGTGATCTCATTATAGAACCCAATACCTAATAGACATATTACATTTTTTCCCCATCAACTCTATTACAGATGGGAGCTTTGATATTGTTAATCAGCAAGATGACAGCAAAGTGGGTCAATGATTTTGAATTGGCAAATGCACACCAACCTTTTAAAGTTGGAGAATCTTCTATTTCAATTACTTGAATAAATCACCATTTGAACATATGCTGACATTGCAGGTTATTGATCGCAACCAAATCTCTGAGACCAATCAACTTCCAGGTCCAACATCTCTAAATAATGATATTTTCACAAACGCAAACATACTTCATGAAGCAGCAGACAGGCCTGTCCAACTGACAACTCATGCTGCAAGGCCATACATTTCACAGCGTAACCATATGATATCTAATATCACCCAAGGCTACACTAACATTTAATTTGGTTTCAACATCCCTTCTTTGAATAAAAAAGACACTATCGCAAACACTATATTACTGAACGGCCCAGTTGATACCGGCACAACAGGGACCTCCTCAATTATAAGAGATGACACACCGCTTATGACAATACACACTGATCTGGAAACTGGTACTTAAAATAGATCAGGTGATACTGGCATGGTGGGGACTTTTCCAACTACAGGAGGTGACATGCCGCTTATGAAACTGCATCCTAACCTGGAATTGGATAACAGAAATAACTCAGGTGATAACGGCACTACAAGGACTTTCCCAACTACAGGAAGCACAATATCAATCATTAAACCACACCTTGCTCTTGAAAGGGTCAATAAAACAGGACTGATTATTTCAATCACTCAAGAGATGCATTACAATCGAGCACAACGACAGCTGTCTGCTTATCATATATTCTCTACTGAAATTCAATTACCTTCATCTAGCACTTTACCAGAGATGGATTACAGATTTCCAAAATTCTACCTTCCAAATTGTATAACTATGAACTCCAGCCAGCATGCTAGTAAGACCCCTTCAACCTGTTTGATGGTTTTTTTAACTCTCAAGCATGTGAAAACAGTGACAGTTCAATGAGAGAGGGTTAACTTTTATGTATACTCTTTCAAGACAAATTACATATGTTAAGATTTATTAACCTTATTTTGAGGTGTTATTTTTTCAAGTATATTATAAATGTTAGTTTGTTTATTATATCAGTTGTTGCTTTATTAATACTTACTCTAAATATTCTAAATGGAATGACAACTAAGATATAGATGGCCAAATGAGAAATTAAACTGTAGACCCAGACTTGCGTCCAGACTCCTATTCATCCTTTTTGTGTGTGTGTGTGTGTATGTATGTATGTGTGTGTGTGTATGTATATGTATTTATGTATATACTGTGTGTGTGTATATATATATATATATATATATATATATATAAAACTATTTTTAGTGGCCATTGTACATTTACTACTACTCGACCTGCAGCCAGCGGCTGAGGTCGTGGGCTCAGACCAATTATAATCATTTTTCTGTCAACTCGCCACCCCGACGCTTATTATTTTGTAGTAATTCATTCTTTCTTTCAATTATGTGTGATCCTCGCAAACACATGTTATTCTATGGAAGCAGTTGCCCTGCTCCTTTTCTTGTAACACTGTAATCATTCCTACACTTAGCTTGTCTCAAAAGAACCACGTAGTTTATTGTTATAATCAGTTATCTATATAGTTATTATGAGCATATAGTAATTTAATAGTTGGCTCAATATTGGAGTTATAATATTTTTGTATTTCATTTTTTCTTAGAGGTTTTTTCCAATAATAGGGTCACTCAAATTAATCTAATGTGCCCATGTGGTTGTTTAGCTTTATTAGTAGAAATAGTCTATATAAATATAAACATTTTATGGTGGAGATGGATTATATTTGTAGTTCTTGCTGACAAGTATTGGTGAAGGGTTTAGTAGTAACCCTTATCTTGAATTTTTCTTCACCATCATTATCATTTTATATAACTCACAGAAGGTATTTGAATATCCTTTATTGTATACATTCACTAATATGTAACCCCATTGATCTTTATAATTTATCTACCCCTAGAGGTTCAATAGTAGCCTCTTTTCTTAATAAATAGAAAGAGTCCACAGCTGCATTCATTGCTTTTGGGAATTCAGAACCTGGCCACTAGGAGGAGGCAAAGACACCCCAGCCAAAGGCTTAAATACTCCTCCCACTTTCCTCATCCCCAGTCATTCTTTGCCTTTTGTCCCAGGAGGTTGGCAGAGAAGTGTCAGAAGTTTTCAATAGTCTCTTATGGAGGGTAGTACTCTTCGGCATGGGACAGGAATTTTAAGTAGTCCTGTCAGTCTCTCCGTGAGAGCATAGGTGAAAGTTAGAGTCCAGAGATGCAGGGAGAGTCTTTCTGTGAAACCATCCCGACTCATATCAACAGCTCCACAAGCAATCAGCATTGACAAGTTTCGCTGCCTGCTTTTTTCTCTCAAGTCCATGGCAGAAGCGACGCTACTATCTGTCACACTTGAAGGGCCGTGTTCCTGTTCCACGGCGTAGATTCTGGTAAGATTGTTTCATTTTACTTTCATCATGGATGAATTGTAATTACAACTGTTTATCCGAGAGGGGCTACAACCTTTCGGGGATAACTTTAACATAGGGTCTCAGTGAGGCTCCATTTTGTATCTAGGAATCAAGGGTTAATATCTCCTGAGGGGGATTATTGAACAGAAGGGTTTATAATCATGTTTGTTATGTGATTCTGTCTGCTACTGTGTAGTGTTGCTTCGGCTCATGGCTATTTTGGAACATAACGGCCTATGTCTAGTGACTCGGCCTTTATGGTCGGGCGCACTTTTGCATGGACTACACGGTTTACATTGTGACTCTGTTTCTGCTTTCCTGACCGTGTGGTGACTGAGAAACCCTGGTCCGCTGGTGTCTGGTTCTCTGGAGGTGGCAGTGTCCCAGTTATGGATGATTCTGATTTTTTTGGAGACGGATGTCTCTGATTCAGACTCTACTTCTTGCAAAGAATATGAATTGGCCCGGGGGATACATGCCCATCAGTTATGTTCCGAATGCCGTTTTAGAGTGCTCTGTTCCTCTGGATCGGGGAATCGGGTGCCCACTGAGCCATCTGCCTCTGGGGATTCTATTTCTCATGAGACGAGTTCCCTACCACCAACTCTTACTAGGTAACCCAAACGCCTTATCTTTTATTTTCATCCGGTGAGGATGACTTTTATTTGGACTAAAGCTCAGGTTGTGGTTTGATGTTTCCTTCGGGAACTTTCTTCTCTGGAATTGATTCTTGTGATTTTGTTTACAAAAGTCTGACTGTTCTTTATCCCTCCATCTCGGGGGAGACTCTGTGTCCTTGACAGTGCTGGGGCCCTTGGTTTCAGGTTGGTCCTGACTGAGGCCTAGTTCAGACACGTGGTGCCTTTTTTTGTGAGGGTGC
This sequence comes from Bombina bombina, assembly GCF_027579735.1. Classification (NCBI taxonomy): domain Eukaryota; kingdom Metazoa; phylum Chordata; class Amphibia; order Anura; family Bombinatoridae; genus Bombina; species Bombina bombina. Next base: position 696,830,697 of record NC_069501.1, read on the forward strand.
CTAGTGATCACAATATGATTTGTGTTGTTTCTTGTTTTATTTTACAAGCTTCAACTAGCCATCCTGAGAGGACTTGAGGGTCCGTGGTTGCTTAGGGGCATGGGAGATTGGTTCAGTCATCATTCGCATTTCAAGCTAGTGGGTCGGGACTATTATTATTTGTATTTCTATCTACCCGTATTCTTCCCACCAACCCCCCCCCCCCCCCTACAATTACAATTTTTGGCAAAGTGACTAAAATTAGTGCATCCTTTATTCCTATTTGTAGTCAAACTTTGAATTGTGGTAAAAGCTAAGAACTCACATACACAACCTCATGTAATACATATTACATATGCATACACTGATACAACACACATCTACACTCTCATACAACACACACACTCATACAACACACACACACACACTCCCATACAACACACACACTCTCATTCAATACACACACACACAAACTCATGCAACACATACACAAACTCATACAACACACACACTCATATAACACACACACACACACACAAACTCATAACACACACTCATACAATACACACTCTTATACAATACACACACACACACCATACCACACCCTCCTCTTTCTCATTGCGACCCAATAAACATGGTGTTGCGACCCATGGTTTGAAGAACACTGGTTTACACCATTTATTGTTCTCTTAATTGTATTTTGGTTTTTTTTGTTTGTTTGTTTTTCACCTGATTTTGTCTCATTTTTGTGCCTATTTTGTATAATTTCTGGGCTCATTAGTGCTGTTTATGGTTCAATATTTTATGTGGTTCCATTGATTCCATATGTTAATATGTATCCATAACATCATAGGTTTCCATATTGCCTACACTTTTTGCTTTTGGTAGGCGCTACATGCTAAAAACTTAATTACGATCATCACCTTTCTTTACATTTTGTCTTCCTTTGAGGATTCAGACTTTTGTGACTGTTTCCTATCAGTACTTGAGATGGGTGATTGTATTATGTAAATATGTGTTTGAAATATTTAGTATTCTAAATGTTCGTATTGTTATAGTGGTTGTTACACATCAATTGCAAACAATAAAAATAATAAAGGATTTAACACAGAACCCTATACATGCAAAGTAAAATGGTGAATGTGGGAATTTCCAAATCCTTCTGGTGTTGTAAAGTGAAATTTTGCTTGTGTTAGAATCAAACAGTCTTTTATACCCAGTCTAGGTCACATTACCCACCTCAGGTGGATACTGCCTAGCTTACAGTATCTCACACTGATCTGGGTTAGTCTGTTGGATATTGGCCCTAGAGAAACAGACCAACACCCCAGTGTGCCCACTACAAAATTGTCATATTTTTCATGACCACATTAGCGATCCATAGACACTAAACATCATATCCCCCAGTTAAACTGGCAGCCTTTATCCATGTAGCACCTTGCCCCCTGCCGCATATCTGAGTTCAATGGATAACTGCTTTTCCTAGCACCTAAAATATGTTATTATGATAGCTATAATTTGTTCTGCAACAAATCTCCCTCATACTGGGACCTAGGCCATAAAAAGAATTTGTGTGAAATGGAAAGACAAGGAGAACCAAGTATTCACTTTGATAAGAAATATCACAGTTTTTCTAGCTACTTCAAATTTAAAAGATTTTGTAATCTCAAATTTTCTGAATTTAACCCCTTAGAAGCTAGTAGAAAACAAAGAGAAAAAAAATCATGCCTTTGCATGATAGCATATAAACAGGGGTTGAAAATTATGGCTATAGTTTACCAGTTACAAGTTACTAGTCCATAGGACAAACGTTACTAATCCCCTTGATGTTAAATACAGGCAAATTCCAATATTCTTACTCATACACTTTCATTTCTTATTTGCTTAGGACTATTGCAAATTTCAAGTCCTGCATATATATATATATATATATATATCTTGTCATTGGCTCTCCATATGTATACAGCTAGCTTCCAGTAGTACATTGCTGCTCTGGAGTTGAATTGGCAGGGGTTAAAAGGACAGTTACATAGAAGCAACAGTGCAATAATAAAATGCTCTAAGAGCATCCCCTTTAACATAGTAAAAAAACAAAATATTCAAATTTACCTTGTCTGGTACACTACATGGCAGCCAATTTGCAAGAATACGTTATATACTGGTTATTTGCTGGTACTTAGTTTACCTAGGTATGCTCTCCATCAAAGTATACCACTTTTTTGTTATTATTGATGCAAACGAATAATTACAAGTTTATTACAATTAGTTGATTTAAAAAAAAAATCAGAGGCTAGTGAACAAACAACGCATAACTTCCTATTATATAGTTACAACTGACATATTACTAAGATTCAATGACACATTAGACTTCTAAAACAAACATCAAGATACCTGTAAGAGAGAGGCAATATTACCTCATATTTTCTTTATAATGCTACTGTTCAAAATATCATGCGCTATCTTGAAAGCGAACATTTTCACCGGTCCTGGGGGAAACCTCCGTTTGCCTCTTGGGATTGCTCAACCTCCGGTGATGAAAGGGGGGTGAGGGCAGCACCCATTATACCGATGTCAGACCTTTCTGTTAGTCCCAAAATCACTGGCAATATAGGCACCACATCAAACTGTACAGACATCTGCAGCAGCTAGTACAAGTACACATTTGGGGGATACAGAGAGGTCAGATATCACCCAGGTTTTTTCCATGCCCCCAAAAGGATTCAAAGGGCGGGGAGGAGAAAAGAAAAAAGGGATTTTTGAAGGAAGTTCATCTTCCTCCACGGAGGGGAGATAAAAAACAAAATACAGCTAAAATCCGTCATTAACCTGTCTGGATATCCACTAAGTGATCTGGAAATAAGGGTATTGAGTCTTGGCTTACATTTTGTACCGACAGAAAATTTAAATCTATTCCAGACACTTATAGATGTAAACAGGCTAATTAGGAATTTAAAACTTAAAAAGCATTTTAAAAAATCTGATAGGGATGAGTCTCTTTCGACACAGTGACCCAAGAAACAGAACAAACAACATCTTAACTTTCCAGGAGGTGTGTGATGTGGAGGCTCTGAATGCAATTTATGTGGAGGGCACAGGCCCTTTGAGGACTACAGATGTAGACACTGAAAGTTCACACCCCCATTTTAAAGGTGCATCCAGATTCTATCCCATACACTCTAGAGGGAGTATTTTGGAAAAGTTCCAAAAAAGGGTTGAACATGATTTGACACTTTTAGCTTACAAAAAAAGGAGAACAGCATAGCAATCTTAGTATGGAAGAAAAACTCACACTAAAACGGTTAGGGGAGAATAAAAATGTGGTCATAAGAGCTGCAGATAAAGGCGGGTCAGTAGTCGTAATGGAAAGACAATTTTTTGTCAATTAAGCTATGCGACCCCACCCAATATGACATTCTTAAAATCAACCCAGCGAATAGATTCAAGGAGGAATTACATCAGTTAATTGATGACGGTAGAGAGGAAGGTTTTATAGATGCAAATACTAGTTTCTTTCTGTTTGTAGAGAGTCCAGTTACTCTGATTTTTATCTTTCTACCAAAAGTTAACAAATCTTTTTTAGATGTAAAGGGTTATCCTATTATCAATGGCATAGGTTCTATGTTTGAACCCCTTTTCCCAGCAGCATGATGCTATACTCCAGCCGCTGGTTAAAAATTTGTTCAGTTATTTGAGTGATTCAAAGCAGAGTTGCAGTCAATGTTATGGCAAGAGGAGTACAACTGGTTAACAGTAGATGTGATTGCTTTGTATGCCTCAATACCCCATGATAGAGGCTTGGAGGAAATTAATTTCTGTTTGGAGAGATTGACCAATTATGATCGGGAGTTTCGTCAATTTATCCTAAGGGAAACTACATGTTTGTTCACCCACAACACCTTTACTTTTGAGGGTGTTAACTACCTCCAAAGATGTGGGACTGTTATGGGGGCCAAATGTGCCCCCTCCTATGCCAACCGGTTTTAGTTGGTGGGAGATGTCTCACATCTTTGGATGTGGTGAGCATCTTAGAGAAAGGATCATTTATTATATAAGGTACATTGACGATCTTCTGATCATTTGGAAAGGTGATCAAAATGATGCTGAGATGTTTGTGAACACACTAAATCAGAATGAAGTTGGCATACATTTCACTTTTGAGTTTGGAGGTACAAAAGTAAATTATCTAGACGTTGCCCTCCATGGTACCTTGAATGGTAAAATTGTAACTGAGGTATATAGGAAGCCCATTTCTTCTATAAAGGTAAGACGAGTCCACGGATTCATCCTTTACTTGTGGGATATTATCCTCCTGCTAACAGGAAGTGGCAAAGAGCACCACAGCAGAGCTGTCTATATAGCTCCTCCCTTAGCTCCACCCCCCAGTCATTCTCTTTGCCTACTCTAAGTACTAGGAAGGGTAAAGTGAAAGAGGTGATAAAATATTCGTTTCTAATTTCTTCAAGCAAGAGTTTTTTATTTTAAATGATACCGGGTGTACTATTTACTCTCAGGCAGCAGATGGATGAAGACTGCTGCCTGGAGGATGATGATCTTAGCATTTGTAACTAAGATCCATTGCTGTTCCCACAGAGGCTGAGGAGTACAGGAAACTTCAGTGTGAGGAACGGTTTCATGCTATGCAGCAATGAGGTATGTTCAGTCATATTTTTCTGGAGAGACTGTGTATTTCAGAAAGGCTGACATTATACCCAGGAGGGTAAGGGTAAGCAGTAATCCTAGAGCTAAAAAAGGGCATTACTTAGCTTGCATATGGGGCCAATTACAAATATGGTTGACACTGAATTGCAAATGTTTGGGTGCAAACGTATTTTGACTTGGGAGTGCTTTAACGTTTTTGTGGGCAATAACATTTTGGGAAGCTTTATTAAGGGCACACATGGCTTAACTTTTGGGTCTCAGAACCCACATGGCTAGTTATAACCGCTCTGGTGCGGTTCTGTAAGGCTATGGAGACATCGAGTGAGATGGGCGGGGCCTATTTCTTTCATGTAATTAGCAAGAGTCCATGAGCTAGTAACGTATGGGATATACATTCCTACCAGGAGGGGCAAAGTTTCCCAAACCTTAAAATGCCTATAAATACACCCCTCACCACACCCACAAATCAGTTTTACAAACTTTGCCTCCTATGGAGGTGGTGAAGTAAGTTTGTGCTAGATTCTACGTTGATATGCGCTCCGCAGCAGGTTGGAGCCCGGTTTTCCTCTCAGCGTGCAGTGAATGTCAGAGGGATGTGAGGAGAGTATTGCCTATTTGAATGCAATGATCTCCTTCTACGGGGTCTATTTCATAGGTTCTCTGTTATCGGTCGTAGAGATTCATCTCTTACCTCCCTTTTCAGATCGACGATATACTCTTATATATATATACCATTACCTCTGCTGATTTTCGTTTCAGTACTGGTTTGGCTTTCTACAAACATGTAGATGAGTGTCCTGGGGTAAGTAAGTTTTATTTTCTGTGACACTCTAAGCTATGGTTGGGCACTTTTATATAAAGTTCTAAATATATGTATTCAAACATTTATTTGCCTTGACTCAGGATGTTCAACGTTCCTTATTTCAGACAGTCAGTTTCATATTTAGGATAATGCATTTGAATCAATCATTTTTTCTTACCTTAAAAAATTTGACTTTTTCCCTGTGGGCTGTTAGGCTCGCGGGGGCTGAAAATGCTTCATTTTATTGCGTCATTCTTGGCGCAGACTTTTTTGGCGCAAAAAAAATTTCTGTTTCCGGCGTCATACGTGTCGCCGGAAGTTGCGTCATTTTTGACGTTCTTTTGCATCAAAAGTGTCGGCGTTCCGGATGTGGCGTCATTTTTGGCGCCAAAAGCATTTAGTCGCCAAATAATGTGGACGTCTTATTTGGCGCTAAAAAAATATGGGCGTCACTTTTGTCTCCACATTATTTAAGCCTCATTATTTATTGCTTCTGGTTGCTAGAAGCTTGGTCACTGGCATTTTTTTCCCATTCCTGAAACTGTCATTTAAGGAATTTGATCAATTTTGCTTTATATGTTGTTTTTTCTATTACATATCGCAAGATGTTCCACGTTGCAACGTGAAGATACTTCAGGAAAATCGCTGCCCGGTGCTGGAGCTACCAAAGCTAAGTGTATCACTTTTGGTATCTGTTCCTTCAGCTGTTGTTTGTATTAAATGTTATGACAAACTTGTTAATGCAGATAAAATTTCCTTTAGTACTGTTACATTACCTGTTGCTGTTCCGTCAACATCTAATACTCAGAGTGTTCCTGATAACATAAGAGATTTTGTTTCTAAATCCATTAAGGAGGTTATGTCTGTTATTTCTCCTTCTAGTATACATAAAAGTCTTTTAAAACTTCTCTTTTTTCAGATGAATTTTTAAATGAACATCATCATTCTGATACTGATAATGGTTCTTCTGGTTCAGAGGTTTCTGTCTCAGAGGTTGATGCTGATAAATCTTTGTATTTGTTCAAGATGGAATTTATTCGTTCTTTATTTAAAGAAGTATTAATTGCATTAGAAATAGAGGATTCTGGTCCTCTTGATACTAAAACTAAACGTTTAAATAAGGTTTTTAAATCTCCTGTAGTTATTCCAGAAGTGTTTCCTGTCCCTGATGCTATTTCTGAAGTAATTTCCAGGGAATGGAATAATTTGGGTAATTCATTTACTCCTTTTAAAACGTTTTAAGCAATTATATCCTGTGCCATCTGACAGATTGGAGTTTGGGACAAAATCCCTAAGGTTAATGGGGCTGTCTCTACTCCTATATTTTTAGCGGATGTTGCTGCAGCTTCAACTTTTTGGTTAGAAGCTTTAGCGCAACAAGTAACAGATCATAATTCTCATAGCATTATTATTCTATAACATGCTAATTTTTTTTTATTTGTGTTGCCATCTTTGATATCATTAGAATTGATGTCAGGTATATGTCTCTAACTATTTTAGCTAGAAGAGCTTTATGGCTTAAAACTTGGAATGCTGATATGTCTTCTAAGTCAACTTTGCTATCCCTTTCTTTCCAGGGTAATAATTTATTCGGTTCTCAGTTGGATTCTTTTATCTCAACTGTTACTGGAAGGAAGGGAACTTTTTTACCACAGGATAAAAAATATGAGGTAAATTTAGGTCTAATAATTGTTTTCGTTCCTTTCATCACAACAAGGAACAAAAGCCTGATCCTTCATCCTCAGGAGCGGTATCAGTTTGGAAACCTTCTTCACTTTGGAATATATCCAAGCCTTATAGAAACCCAAAGCCAGCTCCTAAGTCCCCATGAAGGTGCGGCCCTCATTCCAACTCAGCTGGTATGGGGCAGTTTGCGTTCTTTTCAAAGAAATTTGGATCAATTCCGTTCACAATCTCTGGTTTCAGAACATTGTTTCAGAAGGGTACAGAATTGGCTTCAAGTTAAGGCCTCCTGCAAAGAGATTTTTTTCTTTCCCGTGTCCCAGTAAACCCAGCAAAGGCTCAAGCATTTCTGAAATGTGTTTCAGATCTAGAGTTGGCTGGAGTAATTATGCCAGTTCCAGTTCTGGAACAGGGGCTGGGGTTTTATTCTATCTCTTCATTGTACCAAAGAAGGTCAATTCCTTCAGACCAGTTCCGGATCTATCAATATTGAATCGTTATGTAAGGATACCAACATTCAAGATGGTAGCTGTAAGGACTATCCTGCCTTTTGTTCAGCAAGGGCATTATATGTCTAAAATATATTTACAGGATGCATATCTGCATATTCCGATTCATCCAGATCACTTTTAGTTTCTGAGATTCTCTTTTTTTAGACAAGCATTACCAGTTTTGTGGCTCTACCGTTTGGCTTAGCATCAGCTCCAAGAATTTTTACAAAGGTTCTCGGTGCCCTTCTGTCTGTATTCAGAGAACAGGGTATTGGTATTTCCTTATTTGGACGATATCTTGGTACTTGCTCAGTCTTCACATTTAACAGAATCTCATACGAATCGACTTGTGTTGTTTCTTCAAGATCATGGTTGGAGGATCAATTTACCAAAAAGTTCATTGATTCCTCAGACAAGGGTAACCTTTTTAGGTTTCCAGGTAGATTCAGTGTCTATGACTCTGTCTTTGTCAGACAAGAGAAGTCTAACATTGATATCAGCTTGTCAAAACCTTCAGTCACAATCATTCCCTTTGGTAGCCTTATGCATGGAAATTTTAGGTCTTATGACTGCTGCATCGGACGCGATCTCCTTTGCTCATTTTCACATGCGACCTCTTCAGCTCTGTATGCTGAACCAATGGTGCAGGGATTACACAAAGATATCTCAATTAATATCTTTAAAACCGATTGTACGACACTCTCTGACGTGGTGGACAGATCACCATCGTTTAGTTCAGGACCTTCTTTTGTTCTTCCGACCTGGACTGTAATTTCAACAGATGCAAGTCTAACAGGTTGGGGAGCTGTGTGGGGGTCTCTGACGGCACAAGGGGTTTGGGAATCTCAGGAGGTGAGATTACCGATCAATATTTTGGAACTCCGTGCAATTTTCAGAGCTCTTCAGTCTTGGCCTCTTCTGAAGAGAGAGTCGTTCATTTGTTTTCAGACAGACAATGTCACAGCTGTGGCATACATCAATCATCAAGGAGGGACTCACAGTCCTCTGGCTATGAAAGAAGTATCTCGAATTCTGGTTTGGGCGGAATCCAGCTCCTGTCTAATCTCTGCGGTTCATTTCCCAGGTATAGACAATTAGGAAGCGGATTATCTCAGTCGTCAAACGTTGTATCCGGGCGAATGGTCTCTTCACCCAAAGGTATTTCTTCAGATTGTTCAAATGTGGGAACTTCCAGAAATAGATCTGATGGTTTCTCATCTAAACAAGAAACTTCCCAGGTATCTGTTCAGACCCCGGGATCCTCAGGCGGAGGCAGTGAATGCATTATCACTTCCTTGGAAGTATCATCCTGCCTATATATCTCCGCCTCTAGTTCTTCTTCCAAGAGTAATCTCCAAGATTCTGAAGGAATGATCGTTTGTTCTGCTGGTAGCTCCAGCATGGACGGATTCTTTTTCGGATGGCCTCTTGCCAACCGTGGGCTCTTCCATTAAGACCAGACCTTCTGTCGCAAGGTCCTTTTTTCCATCAGGATCTCAAATCTTTAAATTTAAGGGTATGGAGATTGAACGCTTGATTCTTGGTCAAAGAGGTTTCTCTGACTCTGTGATTAATACTATGTTACAGGCTCGTAAATCTGTATCTAGAGAGATATATTATAGAGTCTGGAAGACTTATATTTCTTAGTGTCTTCTCATCATTTTTCCTGGCATTCTTTTAGAATTCCGAGAATTTTTTTTTACAGTTTCTTCAGGATGGTTTAGATAAAGGTTTGTCCGCAAGTTCCTTGACAGGACAAATCTCTGCCCTTTCTGTTCTTTTTCACAGAAAGATTGCTAATCTTCCTGATATTCATTGTTTGGTACAAGACTTGGTTCGTATAAAACCTGTCATTCAGTCAATTTCTTCTCCTTGGAGTTTGAATTTGGTTCTGGGGGCTCTTCTAGCTCCTCCTTTTGAACCCATGCATTAATTTGGACATTAAACTTCTTTCTTGGAAAGTTTTGTTTCTTTTGGCCATCTCTTCTGCCAGAAGAGTCTCTGAATTATCTGCTCTTTCTTGTGAGTCTCTTTTCTTTCATGTAATTAGCAAGAGTCCATGAGCTAGTGACGTATGGGATATACATTCCTACCAGGAGGGGCAAAGTTTCCCAAACCTTAAAATGCCTATAAATACACCCCTCACCACACCCACAATTCAGTTTTACAAACTTTGCCTCCTATGGAGGTGGTGAAGTAAGTTTGCGCTAGATTCTACGTTGATATGCGCTCCGCAGCAGGTTGGAGCCTGGTTTTCCTCTCAGCGTGCAGTGAATGTCAGAGGGATGTGAGGAGAGTATTGCCTATTTGAATGCAATGATCTCCTTCTACGGGGTCTATTTCATAGGTTCTCTGTTATCGGTCGTAGAGATTCATCTCTTACCTCCCTTTTCAGATCGACGATATACTCTTATATATATACCATTACCTCTGCTGATTTTCGTTTCAGTACTGGTTTGGCTTTCTACAACATGTAGATGAGTGTCCTGGGGTAAGTAAGTAAGCTTATTTTCTGTGACACTCTAAGCTATGGTTAGGCACTTTTTTATAAAGTTCTAAATATATGTATTCAAACATTTATTTGCCTTGACTCAGGATGTTCAACATTCCTTATTTTCAGACAGTCTGTTTCATACTTGGGATAAATGCATTTGTTTCAATCATTTTTTCTTACCTTAAAAAATTTGACTTTTTCCCTGTGGGCTGTTAGGCTCGCGGGGGCTGAAAATGCTTCATTTTATTGCGTCATTCTTGGCGTGGACTTTTTTGGCGCAAATTTTTTTTTCTGTTTCCGGCGTCATACGTGTCGCCGGAAGTTGCGTCATTTTTTTACATTTTTTTGCGTCAAAAGTGTCGGCGTTCCGGATGTGGCGTCATTTTTGGCGCCAAAAGCATTTAGGTGCCAAATAATGCGGGCGTCTTTTTTGGCGCTAAAAAATATGGGCGTCATTTTTGTCTCCACATTATTTAAGTCTCATTATTTATTGCTTCTGGTTGCTAGAAGCTTGTTCACTGGCATTTTTTTCCCATTCCTGAAACTGTCATTTAAGGAATTTGATCAATTTTGCTTTATATGTTTTTTTCTTTTACATATTGCAAGATGTTCCACGTTGCAACTGAGTCAGAAGATACTTCAGGAAAATCGCTGCCCAGTGCTGGAGCTACCAAGCTAAGTGTATCTGCTATAAACTTTTGGTATCTGTTTCTCCAGCTGTTGTTTGTATTGCATGTCATGACAAACTTATTAATGCAGATAAAATTTCCTTTAGTACTGTTACATTACCTGTTGCTGTTCCGTCAACATCTAATTTTCAGAGTGTTCCTGATAACATAAGAGATTTTATTTTTTAAATCCATTAAGAAGGCTATGTCTGTTTTTTCTCCTTCTAGTATACATAAAAATCTTTTAAAACTTCTCTTTTTTCAGATGAATTTTTAAATGAACATCATCATTCTGATACTGATAATGGTTCTTCTGGTTCAGAGGTTTCTATCTCAGAGGTTGATGCTGATAAATCTTTGTATTTGTTCAAGATGGAATTTATTCGTTCTTTACTTAAAGAAGTATTAATTGCATTAGAAATAGAGGATTCTGGTCCTCTTGATACTAAATCTAAACGTTTAAATAAGGTTTTTAAATCTCCTGTAGTTATTCCAGAAGTGTTTTCTCTCCCTGATGCTATTTCTGAAGTAATTTCCAGGGAATGGAATAATTTGGGTAATTCATTTACTCCTTCTAAACGTTTAAGCAATTATATCCTGTGCCATCTGACAGATTAGAGTTTTGGGACAAAATCTCTAAGGTTAATGGGGCTGTCTCTACTCCTGCTAAACGTACTACTATTCCTATGGCAGATAGTACTTCATTTAAGGATCCTTTAGATAGGAAAATTGAATCCTTTCTAAGAAATGCTTACTTATGTTCAGGTAATCTTCTTAGACCTGCTATATTTTTACCGGATGTTGCTGCAGCTTCAACTTTTTGGTTAGAAGCTTTAGCGCAACAAGTAACATATCATAATTTTATAGCATTATTATTATTCTATAACATGCTAATAATTTTATTTGTGATACCATCTTTTGATATCATTAGAGTTGATGCCAGGTATATGTCTCTAGCTATTTTAGCTAGAAAAGCTTTATGGCTTAAAACTTGGAATGCTGATATGTCTTCTAAGTCAACTTTGCTTTCCCTTTCTTTCCAGGGTAATAAATTATTCGATTTTCAGTTGGATTCTATTATCTCAACTGTTACTGGAGGGAAGGGAACTTTTTTACCAAAGGATAAAAAAATCTAAGGTAAATTTAGGTCTAATAATCATTTTCGTTCCTTTCCTCACAACAAGGAACAAAAGCCTGATCCTTCATCCTCAGGAGCGGTATCAGTTTGGAAACCATTTCCAGTTTGGAATATATCCAAGCCTTATAGAAACCTATAGCCAGCTCCTAAATACCCATGAAGGTGCGGCCCTCATTCCAGCTCAGCTGGTATGGGGCAGTTTACGTTTTCTTCAAGGAAATTTGGATCAATTCCGTTCACAATCTCTGGTTTCAGAACATTGTTTCAGAAAGGTACAGAATTGGCTTCAAGTTAAGGCCTCCTGCAAAGAGATTTTTTTCTTTCCCGTGTCCCAGTAAACACAGCAAAGGCTCGGCATTTCTGAAATGTGTTTCAGATCTAGAGTTGGCTAGAGTAATTATGCCAGTTCCAGTTCTGGAACAGGGGCTGGGGTTTTATTCTATCTCTTCATTGTACCAAAGAAGGTCAATTCCTTCAGACCAGTTCCGGATCTATCTATATTGAATCGTTATGTAAGGATACCAACATTCAAGATGGTAACTGTAGGACTATCCTGCCTTTTGTTTAGCAAGGGCATTATATGTCTACAATAGATTTACAGGATGTATATCTGCATATTCCGATTCATCCAGATCACTTTTAGTTTCTGAGATTCTCTTTTTAGACAAGCATTACCAGTTTTGTGGCTCTACCGTTTGGCCTAGCGTCAGCTCCAAGAATTTTTTTCAAAGGTTCTCGGTGCCCTTCTGTCTGTAATCAGAGAACAGGGTTTTGGTATTTCCTTATTTGGACGATATCTTGGTACTTGATCAGTCTTCACATTTTCGCAGAATCTCATACGAATCGACTTGTGTTGTTTCTTCAAGATCATGGTTGGAGAATCAATTTACCATTCAGTTCATTGTCTCCTCAGACAAGGGTAACCTTTTTAGGTTTCCAGATAGATTCAGTGTCTATGACTCTGTCCTTGTCAGATAAGAGAAGTTTAACATTGATATCAGCTTGTCAAAACCTTCAGTCACAATCATTCCCTTTGGTAGCCTTATGCATGGAAATTTTAGGTCTTAGGACTGCCGCATCGGATGCGATCTCCTTTGCTCGTTTTCACATGCGACCTCTTCAGCTCTGTATGCTGAACCAGTGGTGCAGGGATTACACAAAGATATCTTAATTAATATCTTTAAACCGATTATACGACACTCTCTGACATGGTGGACAGTTCACCATCGTTTAGTTCAGGGGGCTTCTTTGTTCTTCCGACCTGGACTATAATCTCAACAGATGCAAGTCTTACAGGTTGGGGAGCTGTGTGGGGGTCTCTGACGGCACAAGGGGTTTGGGAATCTCAGGAGGTGAGATTACCGATCAATATTTTGAACTCCGTGCAATTTTCAGAGCTCTTCAGTCTTGGCCTCTTCTGAAGAGAGAGTTGTTCATTTGTTTTCAGATAGACAATGTCACAGCTGTGGCATACATCAATCATCAAGGAGGGACTCACAGTCCTCTGGCTATGAAAGAAGTATCTCAAATTTTGGTTTGGGCGGAATCCAGCTCCTGTCTAATCTCTGCGGTTCATATCCCAGGTATAGACAATTGGGAAGCGGATTATCTCAGTCGCCAAACGTTGCATCCGGGCGAATGGTCTCTTCACCCAGAGGTATTTCTTCAGATTGTTCAAATGTGGGAACTCCCAGAAATAGATCTGATGGCTTCTCATCTAAACAAGAAACTTCCCTGGTATCTGTCCAGATACCGGGATCCTCGGGCGGAAGCAGTGGATACATTATCACTTCCTTGGAAGTATCATCCTGCCTATATCTTTCCGCCTCTAGTTCTTCTTCCAAGAGTATTCTCCAAGATTCTAAAGGAATGCTCGTTTGTCCTGCTGGTAGCTCCAGCATGGCCTCACAGGTTTTGGTATGCGGATCTTGTCCGGATGGCCTCTTGCCAGCTGTGGACTCTTCCGTTAAGACCAGACTTTCTGTGGCAAGGTCCTTTTTTTCCATCAGGATCTCAAATCCTTAAATTTTAAGGTATGGAGTTTGAACGCTTGATTCTTGGTCAAAGAAGGTTTCTCTGACTCTGTGATTAATACTATGTGACAGGCTCATAAATCTGTATCTAGAGAGATATATTATAGAGTCTGGAAGACATATTTCTTAGTGTCTTTCTCATCATTTTTTCTTGGCATTCTTTTTGAATACCGAGAATTTTTCAGTTTCTTCAGGATGGTTTAGATAAAGGTTTGTCCGCAAGTTCCTTGAAAGGACAAATCTCTGCTCTTTCTGTTCTTTTTTCACAGAAGGATTGCTAATCTTCCTGATATTTCATTGTTTTGTACAAGCTTTGGTTCGTATAAAACCTGTCATTAAGTCAATTTCTCCTCCTTGGAGTTTGAATTTGGTTCTGGGGGCTTTTCAAGCTCCTCCTTTTTGAACCCATGCATTCTTTGGTCGTTATATTACTTTCTTGGAAAGTTTTGTTTCTTTTGGCCATCTCTTCTGCCAGAAGAGTCTCTGAATTATCTGCTCTTTCTTGTGAGTCTCCTTTTCTGATTTTTCATCAGGATAAGGCGGTGCTGCGAACTTCTTTTGAATTTTTTTACCTAAGGTTGTGAATTCTAACAACCTTAGTAGAGAAATTGTGGTTCCTTCATTATGTCCTAATCCTATTAATTCTAAGGAGAAATCATTGCATTCTTTGGATGCTGTTAGAGCTTTGTATTATTATGTTTAAGCTACTAAGTCTTTCCGAAAGACTTCTAGTCTATTTGTCATCTTTTCCGGTTCTAGAAAAGGCCAGAAAGCTTCTGCCATTTCTTTGGCATCTTGGTTGAAATCTTTATTTCATCATGCCTATGTTGAGTCGGGTAAAATTCCGCCTCGAAGGATTGCAGTTCATTCTACTAGGTAAGTTTCTACTTCCTGGGCGTTTAGGAATGAAGCTTCGATTGATCAGATTTGCAAAGCAGCAACTTGGTCCTCTTTGCATACTTTTTCTAAATTCTACCATTTTGATGTGTTTTCTTCTTCTGAAGCAGTTTTTGGTAGAAAAGTACTTCAGGCAGCGGTTTCAGTTTGAATCTTCTGCTTATGTTTTCATTAAACTTTATTTTGGGTGTGGATTATTTTCAGCAGGAATTGGCTGTCTTTATTTTATCCCTCCCTCTCTAGTGACTCTTGCGTGGAAAGATCCACATCTTGGGTAGTCATTATCCCATACGTCACTAGCTCATGGACTCTTGCTAATTACATGAAAGAAAACATAATTTATGTAAGAACTTACCTGATAAATTCATTTCTTTCATATTAGCAAGAGTCTATGAGGCCCACCCTTTTTTGTGGTGGTTATGATTTTTTTGTATAAAGCACAATTATTCCAATTCCTTATTTTATATGCTTTCGCACTTTTTTCTTATCACCCCACTTCTTGGCTATTCGTTAAACTGATTTGTGGGTGTGGTGAGGGGTGTATTTATAGGCATTTTAAGGTTTGGGAAACTTTGCCCCTCCTGGTAGGAATGTATATCCCATACGTCACTAGCTCATGGACTCTTGCTAATATGAAAGAAATGAATTTATCAGGTAAGTTCTTACATAAATTATGTTTTTCGCGCCTCAGATGCGCAGTAAGTTTTGCATTTCGGCCCTTCCTTAGGCCTTTTTCAAGACTGTACAGTCTTGAAAAAGGCCTAAGGAAGGGCCGAAACGCGTTGGCTATTTATGGTAAGCCTCATTTCATTCATATCTAAAATTTAAGAAGCAATTTTGCACTATTTTTTTTTTTGTATTCCACAGGAACACTGGGAATGTTCATTCTATAATTGGTCTTACACACATATTGTCATATGGACTTTACTTCAAACACTAAGGATAACTATATTATTTTTTCACCAATTTTTTCTCTAGTTTTAGAATTTTTATAATTTTTCACCTTTTTATTTTTATTGTATTTTTTCTCAATTTCAACATTTTTTCTTTTTTGCAATTTTTCACTTTTTTCTGTTTTTGAACCTCATCACCCCTTTTTTTTGGACACCACCACATATCACTCATCACTCCTACTGGATAAAGTGGAAGTTTTTTTGGATTTGGTCATCACAGAGAGACTTGGATATTTATTTTATCACTAGGGACTTGCAACATTAAGTGCGGAAACGCACGTATACCATTTGACACACATCTTCATAATAATATTATTATTAATATTATTTTTCACTTCATTATATGTCTATTTATTTATTTATTTATTTCTACTGTTCCATATCCATTGATGTAGTACTCCCCTCCTGACCTGAGAGGAGTGTATTGTATTTTATATCCAGTCAACCACAGACTAGATTTCACCTATGTGATTTTATCTTCGTTTTTTAAACATTTTGTGTACGTTATCAGTTTTAAATTTATGATACATGGATCCATGAATGTTTTTTATGTCAAGTTTTTGTATGTCTGGTCATATTTTATAGCTGTGAATATACTGTATAATAAAATCTGTAACAATTTTATATTTTAGTTACTTAATTTACAATCAATCAACTGTGAAAATTTTATTAGTTTATCTATTCAATATCCTTCGCCCACTCTGAGGCGCTCCCTAGATCCTATACTCACTCTAAATAACTAATTACAAGATATACTAGGTGTCTTGACTTTAGGGAGCTAGAAGGAAATATATAGAGAGGGTGCTGTGAGACACCCCAATATTCCTAAACAGGCCAAGAAGCCAGCTGCTGCCACCAAGACAGCATGAAGGGGTAGCCCCCGATCCGGGACCGGATCTAGTAGGGGGCAGACTTTCTCTCTTCACGTTCAGGACTCCTGGGCTTTAGAAATAGTAACCCAGGGGTATCTTCTGGATTTCAAAGATTCTCCCCCGAAGGGGGAGATTCCATCTTTCTTAATTGTCTATAAACCAGACAAAAAGAGAGGCGTTCTTACGCTGTGTAGAAGACCTATATACCATGGGAGTGATCTGCCCAGTTCCAAAAACAGAACAGGGGCAAGGGTTCTACTCCAATCTGTTTGTGGTTCCCAAAAAAGAGGGAACCTTCAGACCAATTTTGGATCTCAAGATCCTAAACAAATTTCTCATGGTCCCATCCTTCAAGATGGAGACCATTTGGACTATTTTGCCTATGATCCAGGAGGGTCAATATGTGACCACCGTGGACTTAAAGGATGCATATCTACACATTCCTATCCACAAAGATCATTACCAGTTCCTCAGGTTCGCCTTTCTGGACAAGCATTACCAGTTTGTGGCTCTTCCCTTCGGGTTGGCCACAGCTCCCAGAATTCTCACAAAGGTTCTAGGGTCCCTTCTGGAGGTTCTAAGGCCGCGGGGCATAGCTGTGGTGCCTTATCTGGACGATATCTTAATCCAGGCGTCAACTTTTCAACTAGCCAAGTCTCACACGGACATCGTGGTGGCTTTTCTAAGATCTCACGGGTGGAAGGTGAACGTACAAAAGAGTTCACTTATCCCTCTCACAAGAGTTCCTTTCCTGGGAACTCTGATAGATTCGGTGGACATGAAAAAATTTCTGAGGGAGGTCAGGAACTCAAAAATTTTATCCATCTGCCGAGCTCTTCATTCCATTCCTCGCCCGTCAGTGGCTCAGTGTATGGAGGTAATCGGCTTAATGGTAGCGGCAATGGACATAGTTCCGTTTGCTCACTTGCATCTCAGACCACTGCAACTTTGCATGCTCAAACAGTGGAATGTGGATTATGCAGATTTATCTCCTCAGATACTTCTGAACCAAGAGACCAGAGACTCTCTTCTTTGGTGGTTGTCACAGGATCATCTGTCCAAGGGAATGTGTTTCCGCAGGCCAGCGTGGGGTCATAGTGACGACGGACGCCAGCCTATTGGGCTGGGGTGCAATCTGGAATTCCCTGAAAGCAGAGGGATTGTGGACTCAGGAGGAGGCTCTCCTCCCGATAAATATTTTAGAACTGAGAGCGATATTCAGCGTGCTTCAGGCGTGGCCTCAGCTGGCATCGGCCAGATTCATAAGACTCCAGTCGAACAATATCACGACTGTAGCATATATCAATCATCGGGGGGAACAAAGAGTTCTCTAGCGATGATAGAGGTTACCAAAATAATTCAATGGGCAGAGATTCACTCTTGCCATCTATCAGCAATCTATATCCCAGGAGTGGAGAACTGGCAAGCGGATTTTCTAAGTCGTCAGATTTTTCATCCTGGGGAGTGGGAACTCCATCCGGTGTTTGCTCAATTGATTCAGCAATGGGGCACACCAGAATTGGATCTGATGGCGTCTCGTCAGAATGCCCAACTTCCTCGATACGGGTCCAGTTCAAGGGATCCTCAGGCAGTACTGATAGATGCTCTAGCAGTACCCTGGTCGTTCAACCTGGCTTATGTGTTTCCACCATTTCCTCTCCTTCCTCATTTGATTGCCAGAATCAAACAGGAGAGAGCTTCTGTGATTTTGATAGCACCTGCGTGGCCATGCAGGACTTGGTATGCAGACCTGGTGGACATGTCATCTCTTCCACCATGGACTCCGCCACTGAGACAGGACCTTCTGATTCAAGGTCCTTTCCAGCATCCAAATCTAGTTTCTCTGCGACTGACTGCTTGGAGATTGAACGCTTGCTCTTATCCAAGTGGGGGTTCTCTGAGTCGGTCATAGATACCTTAATTCAGGCTCGAAAGCCTGTCACCAGGAAAATCATAAGATATGGCGTAAATATCTTTATTCGTGTGAATCCAAAGGCTACTCATGGAGTAAGATCAGGATTCCTAGGTTTTTGTCCTTTCTCCAAGAAGGATTGGAGAAGGGGCTATCAGCTAGTTCCTTAAAGGGACAGATATCTGCTTTATCAATTTTACTGCACAAGCATCTGGCAGATGTTCCAGACGTTCAGTCGTTCTGTCAGGCTTTAGTTAGAATCAAGCCTGTGTTTAAACCTGTTGCTCCGCCATGGAGTTTGAATTTAGTTCTTAAGGTTCTTCAAGGGGTTCCGTTTGAACCTATGCATTCCATAGATATTAAGCTTCTATCTTGGAAAGTTCTGTTTTTAGTTGCTATCTCTTCTGCTCGAAGAGTTTCTGAACTATCTGCATTGCAATGTGACTCACCTTATCTTGTTTTTCATTCTGATAAGGTGGTTTTGCGTGTCAAACATGGATTCCTTCCTAAGGTTGTTACTAATAAGAATATTAATCGGGAAATTGTTGTTCCTTCTCTGTGTCCTAATCCTTCTTCTAAGAAGGAGCGTCTATTGCACAACTTGGACGTGGTTCGTGCTTTGAAGTTTTACTTGCAAGCTATCTATTTCCCTACCCTATTCTAAATTACAAAAGTTAACAGCTCTATTACCAGCCCTGAAAAGGGCCTTTTGCGGGGCATGCCCCAAAGTAATCAGCTCTTTTGCCTGTAAAAAAAACAACACAATACCACCCCCCAACATTACAACCCACCACCCACATACCCCTACTCTAAACCCACCCAAACCCCCTTAAAAAAACCTAACACTAAGCCCCAGAAGACCTCCCTACCTTGAGTCGTCTTCACCCAGCCGGGCCGAACTCTTCATCCAAGCGGCAAAGAAGAAGTCTTCCATCCGGGCGATGTCTTCATCCAAGCGGCAAAGAAGAAGTCTTCCATCCGGGCGATGTCTTCATCCAAGCGGCAAAGAAGTCTTCCATCCCGGTGATGTCTTCATACAAGCGGCAAAGAAGAGGTCCTCCATCGGGGCGAAGTTTTCCTCCAAGCGGCATCTTCAATCTTCTTTCTTCCGACCTCCGACGCGGAACATCCAGCTGGCCCGACGACTGAAAGACGAATGAAGTTTCCTTTAAATGACGTCATCCAAGATGGCGTCCCTCGAATTCCGATTGGCTCATAGGATTCCATAAGCCAATCGGAATTAAGGTAAGAAAATCTGATTGGCTGATTCAATCAGCCAATCAGATTCAAGTTCAATCCGATTGGCTGATAAATCAGCCAATCAGATTGAGCTTGCATTCTATTGGCTGATCGGCAAAAGGCCCTTTTAAGGGCTGGTAATAGACCTGTTAACTTTTGTAATTTAGAATAGGGTAGGGATTTTTTTTATTTTGGGGGCTTTATTATTTTATTAGGGGGCTTAGAATAGGTGTAATTATCTTAAAAATCTTGTAATCTTCTTTTATTATTTTTTGTAATTTAGTGTTTGTTTTTTTGTAATTTAGTTTAGTGTATTTAATTGTATTTTAGTTTAGATATTTGTAGTTTATTTAATTAATTTATTGATAGTGTAGGTGTATTTGTAACTTAGGTTAGGATTTATTTTACAGGTAAATTGGTCATTATTTTAACTAGGTAGCTATTAAATAGTTATTAACTATTTAATAGCTATTGTACCTAGCTAAAATAAATACCAAGTTACCTGTAAAATAAATATAAACCCTAAAATAGCTACAATGTAATTATTAATTATATTGTAGCTGTCTTAGGGTTTATTTTATAGGTAAGTATTGAGATTTAAATAGGAATAATTTAGTTAATATTATTTAGATTTATTTTAATAATAATTAAGTTAGGGGTGTTAGAGTTAGATAGGGTTGATATAGTTAATATATATATATATATATATATAATATAATAACGATATTAACTATATTAACCCTAATATAATTAGGGTTAATATAGTTAATATATATAATATAATAACTATATTAACCCTAATATAATTAGGGTTAATATAGATGGCGGCAGTGTAGGGGGGCAGATTAGGGGGTAATACATTTATTATAGGTGGTGGCGGCGGTGTAGGGGGATTTAGATTAGAGGCAAAAGAGCTGATTGCTTTGTGACAATGCCCCGCAAAAAGCCCTTTTAAGGGCTGGTAAAAGAGCTTATTACTTTGGGGAAATGCCCCGCAAAAAGCCCTTTTAAGGGCTGGAAATAGAGCTGTTACTTTGGGGCAATGCCACGCAAAAGGCCCTTTTAAAGGGCTGTTAATAGGGCTGATTACTTTAGGGGGATTAGATTAGGGGTTAATGTATTTAATATAGCTGGCGGCGGTGTAGGGGGATTAAATTAGGGGTTAATAATTTTAATATAGCTGGCTGCGGGGTAGGGGGATTAAATTAGGGGTTAATAATTTTAATATAGCTGGCGGCAGTGTAGGGGGATTAAATTAGGGGTTAATAATTTTAATATAGCTGGCGGCGGGGTAGGGGGATTAAATTAGGGGTTAATAATTTTAATATAGCTGGCGGCAGGGGTAGGAGCTCACATTAGGGGGTAGGTAATGTAGGTGGCGGCGGTGTAAGGGGCTCACATTAGGGGGTAGTTAATGTAGGTGGCGGCGGGGTCCGGGAGCGGCAGTTTAGGGGTTAATAACTTTATTAGGTGGCTGCGGGGTCCGGGAGCGGCGGTTTAGGGGTTTATACATTTTTTATTGTTACGAGTGAGAGGGGGGATAGCGGATAGAGGGTTAGACGTGTCAGGCTAAGTTTGGGAAGCATGTTAGACAGTACGGGAGATTTAATAACTTACTCAGGTTTTGTAGGCGCCGGCAGTTTCTAAAGTACCGTAAGTCATCGCTAGTTTATCCGACTTACGGCACTTTAGCAATTGCCGGCGGGGTATATTGGATAGCTCGAGTTGCGAGCTGAAACTACGGGCGGCGGGGGTTCCCTCGCTTGCGCCGCAAACTGCGATCTATATCGGATCGCGCCCCAGATCTTTGAGTCCTAATAACTTTTTTGTGTAGCCTGCTCCAGCCTCCCTTATTAGTGTCCTACTTCAAACCTTGTGGTATCATATTACAAAGTGTGCATGTGAGGATAATTATGCAAGGAAAGGGGGGTGAGGAGAGACAGCAGGTACTGCTATTGTTTGTTGCCAAGAGGCTTTTTTTGTTTCCATGGGGATATCACATGCTTTGTGAAAGCTTCACCATTATACTGTGCACTGCTTTAGTCAAATGTCATGTGACTCTGCCTCCTACCGTGCACATGCATGAGTGCATTCTGAAGAAGCTATGGCCTGGATAGTACCTTCCATATATGGAAATGCCCAGGGGGAGCTTGCTGTAAAAAAATTGCTTAAATTAAAGGGGTTAATGTGGTTAAAACAGAAACTGTTTTGCAGGTAAGCTTTGGCTACATTATATATTTAGAAACATATGTTAGTTCATACTGTTTTATGTCCCTTTAAGCATACCGTCACAAATTTATATAAACAATATAATCCTTTACACAAAGTCTTAAGGATCACCTCAATAGAAAGGCTTTATCAATGATTTTTTTTTAAATACAAACAGAAATGTAGGGATACATATAAAATCTAGCAATTTACTCAAGCACTTGGTATAACTTTGTAGAAGAACATCTGCATAAACATTAAGAAGGTAGGCTGCAAAATCATTAGGGTTAAACCTATACACACCCTAGCCTGCCTTAGTAAAGAAATAACTACTTGGTGAAAGCTATAACTTTACAGCAAAGACTGAATATTACAGAAAGTGGAAGGATTTCCTTAAAAAAACATGCTGTTATAGGCATTTGTAATAACAAGGAGGGAGAATGATTTAATAAACATTAAGCAAACTGTTGGAAGCTGAATAACATAAATTACACATATAGAGCAAGACCTCCAAAACTTTAACTCCAATACCAAAGAAATTAAATCACTAATTCTCTGGCATAGAAGCCTTCATTCATATTGAGCTTGAAGAGTCAAAGATACAGTATATAACAAATGGAGCCTAATAGGTGGCATATCACGACAGGTAAGTATATTATAATGATGAGTGTACACATTTTACTCTGTGTGTCCCTGAAAGATTAAAAGAGTTCAACTTATTCCAGTTATTTTAGCATAATAGAGATGAATCCAAATGTCAGTCGCCAGAACCCCAGGATTCTGGGCCACCAGATCTTTTCACTATCACCAGCAGCTGCAAGACTGAACAGTGACATTGGGGGCCTAAAAAACATTGGCAGAGTCAGACAGCAATGCAACATAAAAGTACCCTCTACTCCTGGTTCAGTAGTGATGGGTAGTATAATGTCCACCTCCAACGGAGTATTTGCTGCAAATACTGTAACATAGGTCAGGTACAATGGAAATGTAGCTCCCGTGTTTGAGATGGAAGCATCTAGGCCAGTGATAGTGTACCTTGGCACCCCTGATGTTTCTGAACTACATTTCTTATAATGCTTAGGCCTTCTGCAGTCCAATCGGGCATCAAGGGAAATGTAGTTCTGAAACATCTGGAGGGCCAAGGTTCGCCATCACTGATCTAGGCTGTCACCCCCAGATGTAGCCTTTAGATCATAGATTCTTTATTGTTATAGCAGGGTTATGGGCACAAGTCTCAGCTCATCTCTCCTAGGCCGCATCTCTCAATATGCATGTAACATGAACTGGCTCCACCACCCATTTTAGCTTTCAAGTAGCTGGGCTTGGAATTTCCAAATCCCGCTTAATGCTCCAGTTACTGCCACTACTGGAGTCCCAAAGCACTGCCACCAGCCTCATGTGGAGCAACATCGTCCTCTTGGAAATCTTCCTCATGGCCCTTTGCAGAAGAGGGATTAAACACTGCATGTAGTGTCTCATCAAAAGTGTCTTGATAGGTTTCCAGCAGTTTACAAAGTTCTACTACAATGTAGGCTGTTGTCTCAATAATTTACACGCATAATCTCCAATTGCGAGCGGTAGAAATAATATTAAGGACAGATACACAGAGCACACTTATCGCCTACTAACAGAGATCCACAGGAACTCTGTCAGGAGTAGCTCTGGAATATCGGGGCTGACGGCAATCTTGACAATATCCACTTAATTCAAAGGAGCATCTTCTGACAGAAGATCTGTATTGTGTAGTTACTGGTAGCTCAGATAAATGCTGATTTTATAAAGAAATTTACCAAAAGCAGGAGCAGCGCACAATGTTATAACCAAACATGGCCGCCATCCGGAAACTTTTTGTTTTTGTTTTAAATTGTATGCTCTCTGAATCCTGAATGAAACATTTTGGCGTTTATGTCCATTTTAATTGTAGCATTATTTCTATAAATGGTGTAGAGCTGTAACAACTTATCGTCATAATCGATAATGAAAATAGTTGTCAACGAATCTCATAATCGATTAGTTGGTCTGTGCACAACACCAGCTGCTTCACTCCACTGAGCTCCTGCACATGGTATTGTGTTTTATGGTTATGCCCTTAGCCTAAAGGACGTTTATAGACGTTAACTTTTCACTTTTTCAAGACAGTATGTTTACAGTAAGTTTACAACTACCCCTGGCTTATGTGCACCCAGATATAATAGGAGTCATCATTTGGATTGTTTATATTAAATTGTGATTTGGGACTATGCTTTGCATGATATAGTGCCGAGCTTGTTATTTACACTTAGCCCTAGATTGATGGGAGTTATTTGAATTGATGTGCACTATTATCTGTTTGCACAATTATCAGCGGATTGCTTGCTATTGCTGATTATATGTACTGTATAGATAAATGTGTAAGGCTTTGTCCTGTTATTGATATATAGTCCTTAGCACTTTTGATTTGTTTTTTATTGTTTTTTTTATATTTTGAGTCAATTGTGATATGTACCAGATTCAACCTTTATAAGTATATATATCTGTTATTTTTAGAGCAGACTAGATATTCTCCCCTAACCTTATAGCTCGTTATTTACTATTGCATATAGATATTCAAGATATGTTTTATGTTAGAATAAAGTCAAGGGTCACTTTATTGAGAGGCCCCTTGCCAAGGTGGAAGTTCTACCTCTTTTCCCACAGTTTTTGGTTTTGTTTTGATTAATTATAAAACTGTGCTCTGCTGCTTATAAAAATTTGGACAAACCGTTGTGTTAATGTAAAGTTTTAGTCTGAAGTTTATATTTGTAACACTTAGTATGTGTATTCTATTTAAAATATAGGAAACGATTATTGATTCTTTTTTTAGCCGATTAGTCGATTAATCGAAAAAATAATCGGCCAATTAATCGATTATGAAAATAATTGTTAGTTGCAGCCCTAAAATTGTGCATGACCAAAAAGGTAACAAATATTATTACACCTTAATATGTGCTGCTACTTTATATCACTTGTATTTTGTTTGCAGCATTAATTACACAATATATTTAAAAGAATAAAAATGTTCAGCCTTTGAGCAGAAAATTACATGTTGGATTTATGCTTTGAATTTAGATATGATTACTAAATCCTTTAGTGTATAGAGTGCAGTTTGCTTTACTAGTCAGTCATCACTAATGCTTCAAATTTTAATTAATGTAGGATGGTCCCTTGTCACACTGAGTAGGTGAAATCATTTTTTTTTAATTTCCTAAACAATGCTGAAAAAGTCATTTAGTCTTTCAAAATGGCTTAAAGAATTTGTTATTTGTACCTCAAGGACATTTGGCAGAGTCTATAGTATTAAAAGTCAGTATTTATATTAGTATGTTGTAGTGGGGGTTTGTATACTTGTGGTCAGGCTAATGTCAGGTACTGTATAAATACTGTGGTGACCAGTTCAGAATCCTATTTTGTTTTGGGTCTATATCCCAGGTTTATGTTAGTTTAAGTGATAGGCTTGAAGGGAACATTATTTTTTTAATGTATATGTTTAATATATTAAACATTTATTGCAAAATAAAATACATTTTAACATTTGAGGTTTTGCACTATTGCTATACACTCCTTGAAGAAAAACTTGATGTACTCTAAATTGGGTAATTAGAGTAAAATGTAAATGTACTCCTGAAATAATCTGTGCAGTAACTATGTATCATGCAGTTGGGTGAAATAAACTGCAGCATATTATAGGGATATGAAACCCAATAGTTTTTCTTTCAAGGTTCAGATAGAGCATGCAATATTAAAGGAATTGGAAGATCAAAAAGGAAATGTGCATAAATGCATTTCTATTTGATTTAGAAGCATTTTTGTAATATATTGCTGTAAAAGTTATTGCTTTCTTTTCTGCGGCATACGCACATATTCTGTGAGTGCCTGTTCTCTAGTATTCAAGCTCAGAGAGATGGTGTGTATTGCTTCATTTGTGTCATACAAGCCACCACGGACTCTCTAAGAAGGTGTAGTGTTTAGGCATGTGCCCTCACAGCATATGTGCATATGCTGCAGAAAAACAATAATAACTTTTACTAGAAGTATTTTTGCTAATAGAAGTATATTGCCAAAATGCTTCTATTTCACATTGAAATGCACCCATGGACATTTCATTTTCGACCTTTCCATCCCTCTTAAACAACTTTCCAATTAACGTCTTTTATTTAATTTGCTTTGTTCTCTTGCTATCTTTCTTTTTTTTTTATAAATAATAATATGCTACGGTGCAGCAATGCCCTACTAGGAGCTAGCTTCTGATTGGTGGCTGTGCATATATGCCTCCTCATTGGCTCACCTGATGTGTTCATCTAGCTCCCTGTAGTGAATTGCTGCTCCATCAGTAAAGGATAGAAAGAGAGCAAAGCAATATTTGATATTAGAAATTGTACATTTATTATAAATTGTATGCTCTACCTGAATCATGAACAAAATGTGGGGTTTCATGTCCCTGTAAGAAACGTATATCTCTGGGGAGAGTAAAAGATAGAAAAAAAACTTTTTAGAGGAAACAAAGGAGAAGTTGACAAAATAAATAGTGTTCAGTAGGGATGTGCATTTGGCTGTTTTGTTAGCTGCCGAATACGGAAAAAGGGGGACGGATTTCTTCCTGTGAAAGTGCAGCACACTAAGCTCAGGATTTGCACAGACTGGAGAAAAAATCCTGTAATTTAAAGAGAAACTCAACTCAAAATTAAACTTTCATGATTCAGATAGAGCAGCAATTTAAATAACTTTCCAATTTACTTCCATTAACAAGATGTGCAGTCTTTTTAAATTTACAATTTTCTTCTTAAATAGAAAGAATCCACAGCTGCATTCATTACTTTTGGAAATTAAGAACCTGGCCAGCAGGAGGAGGCAAAGACACCCCAACCAAAGGCTTAAATACTCCTCCCACTCCCCTCATCCCCCAGTCATTCTTTGCCTTTCGTTCCAGGAGGTTGGCAGAGAAGTGTCAGAATTTTTAATTTTAGTTTTTTGTCTCTTATGGAGGGTAGTACTCTTCGGCATGGGACAGGAGTTTTAAGTAGTCTTGTCAGTCTCTCAGTGAGGGCTTGGATGAAAGTTAGAGTCCAGAGATGCAGGGAGAGTCTTTCTGCGAAACCATCCCGACTCATGTTAACAGCTCCTCAAGCAATCGCCGTTGTCGAACTTCGCTCCGCTGCCTACTTTCTTCTCTCAAGTCCATGGCGGAGGCGATGCTACTATCCATCACACTTGAAAGGCCGTGTTCCTGTTCCATGGCGTAGATTCCGGTAAGATCGTTTCATTTTACTTTATTTCTGAATGTACTGTAATGTGAATGTTTTCCTGAGAGGCTGCCACCTTGCGGTCTGTGAGTCTCTTTTAGTATCTTGGAATCAAGGGTTAAAATCTCCTGAGGGGGGTTATTGAACAGGGGGGTTTATAATCATGTTTGTTATGTGATTCAAATTGCTTATGTGTGATGTTTATGGGCTCGTGGTTTGGAACATTGAGGCCTTTGGAAGTGACGCAGCCTTTTGGTTGGGAGGATTCTGATGCTGAGACTGTGCTAATTTTAAATTCAGTTACGGAGGATTCTGATACTGAGACTATTTTGATTTCAGAGTCTGTGTCCGGTGATGAATCCGGATTGGCCTCGTTGACACATGTCAACCAGTTTTGTTCTGTATGCCAAATGAGAGTGCCTTGTTCCTCGGGCACGGGGAATCAAGGGACAGCTGAGCCATCCACCTCTGGGGGTCCTGTCCTCAGAGAGGTGAGTTCCCTACCAATTCATACTTCTACACATGCGGGTAACCCAGTTTATGATTCCTCCATGCAGGGTGGCGTGTTCCCCCCAGAGGTTGCAGCACGTTTTTGCTTCTACATAAGGCTGGCGATTGTTCATCTGCAGAGTCCAGACGTTTATTTGAGAATGTGCTCGTGCCCTATTGTCCTGGGCCTTCCGCCTTGAGGAGGGCCTCTACAGTTCCCCGCGGGTGTAACTGTTCCTGAGTGTTGTGCCTTTCGTTACAGGATTGCGCGCCTTCGCGTATTGCTCAGACATGTTTTTCAGTTATTGTATGACGCTATCGTTACCAGGTACAGGGATTTTCAGTCTGCTAATTTGAATGGTGCACCTCATTAGACATGTGGGGATGAGGTAATCTCCTGATTGTCATTTGATTTTGTTTTTTGAAAGATAGGACTCCATTTGGCTGGTCCTGAGGGTAGGCCTGTGTCTTTTTGGGCGCTAACCTCCGGGTTGCCTTATATTTTATTTGTATCCGATGGGCTGTCTTTTATTTAGTTTTGTTTCCTTAGTGAACCTTCTGGGATCGATACTCTTTTTGTTCTTCTTCGGAAGTTGTTTTGGACATGTTAGTCCTATGTTAAAATGTCTGTTTTCTTTTTTTCCCCTATGAGGGAGAATTTATGCAGCTTGCCGGTTAGGACCCTAAGAGCAGACTGGTCCTGTTGGGTTAGTTCGGTCTTGCGGCTGTTCAGACACGTGGCGCTGTTCTGCTCGGCTGATACGGTAGAAGCGCCGAGTACTCAGGTAATCATTGGTTTTCATGTTCAACTAAGCATTTGAGAGGACCTGTGGGTCCGTAAGGTGGGAAGAATTCTTTCAGTCCTTATAGCCTTCAGTCATAGATGATCGGGTCAGGGAAGCTTTTTCCGCTGCTTCAGTCTATCTGACATCTGATATCATCAGAACCTAGTGTTTTCCTCCCCCATGCGGTGGAGGGTTGGAGGGCTTAGCTCCCTATTGCCGCAATTTGAGCGGTTTGGCCTTCAGTTTTAGGGCTCTGGATTGCCCTTGTGGGCTTGTATCAGAATAGGCTGCCTAGCATGCGGAGGGTTTTACGTTTGAAACCAGTTGCAGCTCTTGGCACCTTGCAGGTGTGTGCATACGCTATTTATAGTGTATCTAGATACACCTCTTACTCTTGACGTGTACTGTCTGTTTGAGTGATGAGACCTTTGGGTCTCCTTCCATTGTTTCCGGGTGAGTTGGATCTCCTTTCAGGGATCTGTATTTCCGGGTGATGGTTGATTCATGGGTTTCCCGAAGCTGGGAAGGCTTAGCGCCTTTCTCTTCCCTGTGTCCTTTGCTGGTGTGGAGGTGATGGGGAGACTAGCCCTGCTAGAAGGGTTTTGACCTCGAGGTATCCCTTATGTTGTCCTGAGGCCTTGAGATGTCTCTTCATAAGACTTCTAGCCTTGCTCCTTGGAGCGTTGGACTTTAGCTAGGGGTAGTTCCTTCCTCTGGTCAGGGCTTTAGAGTTCTTTTCGCTATTTGGATTCTCTGGATATGCATTCATATGCCTTGTGTCTGGCTTTTTGGCCAGTTGGGGTGTTTAGTTCTAGGGTAAGGTTGCCTGAACTATTAGGTGCCCGGACCTGACTTCTTCCTGACACTTACTGTTGCTGAGGCTTCGCTTGGCTTTTTTCCTGACCCAGTCTTGGTTGGTTTTGGAATCTTGGATCTCAGGGCTGGTCGGCGAGTTCCATCTATCTGACCTGGTCATAGTGGCCAGGTTTTCGGAGTATTTATTACTCTTTGCAACAGAGCAGCCCAGGTGCTCTAGGGTTAGCTTTGTGACTTGCGCCTCAAGAGTTGTTGGGTCATACCCAGCTGCTGGCGCTGGATGTCCAACTTCTGGTGTGCCTTACGATTGCATTCCCTTGGTCAGCTTGCCAGTGTAACCTGTGGAATGGGTTGGCT
This sequence comes from Bombina bombina, assembly GCF_027579735.1. Classification (NCBI taxonomy): domain Eukaryota; kingdom Metazoa; phylum Chordata; class Amphibia; order Anura; family Bombinatoridae; genus Bombina; species Bombina bombina. Next base: position 696,860,430 of record NC_069501.1, read on the forward strand.
GTGTCTCTGCTTGGCAAGCTACTTTGGGGGGGGGTCCTTTTCTAGGAAATTCGTGTTGGGGTTTTATCTTCCCATTAGCCGGTGGCTTCGGGCCTTGAGGACAGTTGTTGTCCTTTTGGCCTCATCCCTTTTATTAGGGGATATTCTCCTCCCTAGGGAGATGGAGTCCTTTCTTGGGGCTTCTCCTGGTTGGGAGGTGGAAAGGGATGGGTTCCCCCTGGGGTCTTGCTGGCTCCAAGTCAGACTTGTTGGGCCTTTTTTTGTTAGATCCTTAGGTCTATGTTCCTGTTGTCTGTTTTCAGAGTCGGGTTGTACCTGTACTCGGTGGGGATGGCTGTTCTATCCTTAAGCTCGTTCCTGTACCAGTTTCAGGATTCTTCTGTTCCCCGGTCAGGGATCCCTGTGGCTGGGTTGGTCCAGCTGAGTGGGGGTCTGCAGGTCAGGATGGAAGAGTGGTCTAAGGTGCTGCGTTCAGGTCGCAGTCTCCTCTGGATGTGTGGGTTTGTTGAGTCTATCCTCAGTCTGCTAGGATATGTATTTTGCTTTTAAAACGGGGGGTTTCCTCTTCCTTCGGGCTCTGAAGGTATACTCTGCTTCTCGGGGGGCCTCGGTTGAGGTTTTGTGTTCCCCTTTTTAGAGACCTGTGTGTGGGTCCGGTGACTTAGGTTGCCTGGAACGTGCCCTCTGTCTGGGGGTTGCTTTTGCTGTTTTTTCTTGCTTGACTGCTTCTTCCTCGCAAGTACCCTCTGTGTTGTCCTGTTATGGACTCTGTGTTCTCCAACTTGGGGTTTTCAACTGGGTCTATTACACTTTTTTTGTGGTTGAATATTTTGGTATTCTATGTTCTAACGCTGGGAGGATTTTGCCTTTTTGGTTGTATTCAGTACTTGCAGGATGTTGGAGAGAAGTTCTTTTCTGTTTCTCTGCCCGGTTTTATCCCGGGTTTCGCTGGTATAGGTGTGGCCTCCTTTCCCTGTTTGGGCCCTTTTGGGTCTTTGTGAGTTGGGCTCACTATTGGAGGTGTTCTTTTTTGGATGGGATCTTTCGGTTTCCTCAGTTCTCCTTTGCCTTGTCCCCTTAGGGGTTTCTGCTGATGTTCCCTTCATTAGTGGGGGGTGAGTGATTGGGGACCGGCTGTTGGGCGACGGTGTCTCCTGGAGGACTGTTGGCGCAGTCGAGTCCGTTTGTGGTCTCTAGCTTGGCTTCTGGACTAGCTGCGAGTCAGTGTCCTTGGGGCTTTTCCTTTAAAAAATTCTCGGCTTCGGACAAAGCAAGGTTTTTTATTGGGTAGAGGTTCAGGCTTGGTGCCCTCAGTATGGGCTGCCTTTTGTACCCTCCCGTCTTGGCATTCTGTGTCCTCTATAGCTTGGGTATCCCAAAAGTAATGAATGCAGCTGTGGACTCTTTCCATTTAAGAAGAAAAACATAAATTATGCTTACCTGATAATTTCTTTTTCTTCTGATGGAAAGAGTCCACAGCTCCCCACCTGTAATTTTATGCAGGGCATCCTTTTATTCTCTGGCACCTTTCACCCTGATATTTCTTCTACTGTTCCTTGTTCCTTGGCAGAATGACTGGGGGATGAGGGGAGTGGGAGGAGTATTTAAGCATTTGGCTGAGGTGTCTTTGCCTCCTCCTGGTGACAAGGTTCTTAATTCCCAAAAGTAATGAATGCAGCTGTGGACTCTTTCCATCAGAAGAAAAGGAAATTATCAGGTAAGCATAATTTTATGGTTTTTTTAGTCACCAGCTTCTATGTTCAAGAATTCACAGAATATACATATATGGATTTGTGATTGGCTGATGGCTGTCACATGATGCAGGTGGACTGGAAATAGACATAACTTTGAAAATTTGTCACACAAAAAAATCTACTACTCATTTGAAGTTGCTGTTGCATGGTCTTTTTTATCGTACGTTTGTTGATTTGGCACTGTATTTACTGGTCCTTTTAAAGGGACAGTCTACACCAGAATTTTTATTGTTTTAAAAGATAGATAATCCCTTTATTACCCATTTCCCAGTTTTGCATAACTAACACAGTTATAATAATATACTTTTAACCTCTGTGATAATCTTGTATCTAAGCCTCTGCAAACTGCCCCTTTTTTCAGTTCTTTTGACAGACTTGCAGTCTAGCCAATCAGTGCCTGCTCCCAGATAACTTTTCGTGCACGAGCACAGTGTTATCTATATGAAATACGTGAACTAACACCCTCTAGTGGTGAAAAACTGTTAAAATGCAATCTGAAAGAGGTGGGCTTCAAGGTCTAAGAAATTAGCATATGAACCTCCTAGGTTAAGCTTTCAACTAAGAATACCAAGAGAACAAAGCAAAATTGGTGATAAAAGTAAATTGGAAAAGTGTTTAAAATTACATGCTCTATCATGAAAGTTTATTTTGGCCTAGACTGTCCCTTTAAGTTTGTCTTGCCTGGCTGTTTTCTGAAAAAAAGAAGTGTGGGTTTACCTCCCTGACTTATTTATTTAAACAGTGGACACCATTGTTGTCTCTGCCCACCCAGGGAGAGTAAAATATTTAGCCTGATCTATAAAGTTATTTATCAACAGAACGCTTTGTTTGCCCACATTATTCACTTGATAACTTATTAGCTCAACATGATTTTGGTGTTAAAGCGCCATTGTTTAGAGGAATGTTGTACTGTGCACATATTCTCTGTACAGTAGTATAGTATTTGATGGGGGATAAATGTGTAGAAGATATATATATATATATATATATATATATATATATATATATATATATATATATATAACCCCTTCAGGACCTGAAGGGGTTAATATCAAACATATATAAAGTGCCTTTAAAAATACTCGTTATGTCTCTCGTGGTTCGGTTTCAACAGAACCCCTCATTTTCCACTTGATTAGAGTTTGAACACTGCTGATTTGAATTCTCAATTCCTTGGATATCTTTTTATATCCCTTTCCTGTTTTATACAGTTCAACTACCTTTTCCCGTAGATTCTTTGACAATTCTTTTGCTTTCCCCATGATTTAGAATCCAGAAACGTCAGTGCAGCACTGGATGAAAGATGCAAGGGTCTGTCAGGAGTCCAGAAACTCATTGACCTTTTTTACACACACACTTATTACAAGCAAACAGATCACACGTGAGGATGGTTACCTTTAATAGCCATTCAAACCCCTTTGTGTCAACTTGTGTGCATGTTATCAGGCCAAAATCACCAGGGTATGTAAACGTTTGATCGGGGTCATTTGGGTAGTTTCTGTTGTCATTATGATTTAAAAAGAGTAAACATAGTTGATTGCTAATAAATGGCTTCAGCCAAACACTAAGTATAAGTGAAAGAAAAGTTTTTGTGTTCTCATTCATATTCTCTGAAAAATGGCCAAGAAATCATAAATTCTGCCAGGGTATGTAAACTTATGAGCACAACTGTATATACACATATTAGTGCTGAACATTTGATCTACTTATCAGCTGTGTGTAGCTGTCAGAGAGATCAAAGGGAAAATAAATATTTGTTCCAAGATACGAGTGTTGGCTTCAGTAACAGGTGACATTAGAAACCTGATACTGTTTAGATATTGTTTGCACTCTTGTACCGTTATGCTATAAAACACACAACCATTTAAGCAATCTATTGTAACTAGGGCCAATGTGAACTAGTGAAAATGATCTGCCTAAAAAGCAAGAGTGATAAAATCCTGTACATTAAAGGGACACTCTAGTCAAAATTAAACTTCTATGATTCGAATAGAGCATGCCATTTTAAACAACTTTCCAATTTATTTCCATTAACAAAATGTGCAGTCTTTTTATATTTACACTTTTTGAGTCACCAACTCCTACTGAGCATTTGCAAGAATTCACAGAATATACATATATGCATTTGTGATTGGCTGATAGCTGTCACATGATGCAGAGGGAGTGGAAATAGACATCACTATGAAATTTGTCAGAAAAAAAATCTACTACTCATTTGACGTTCAGACTAAGTGCTATTGTATTTGTCTTTTTATTGTGCATTTGTTGATTATGCAAATCTACTGTATTTACTAGTCCTTTAAAACCTGTCTCTATCTGTTTATTTTGTTCCCTTTTACTATAATTTAAAGGCATAGTCTAGTCAAAATTAAACTTTCATAGTAGATGGGGTTGAAAAAAGACTGAAGTCCATCGAATTCAAACTATACAAATCTAATATACTTGTGACGAATTATACCTTTTCAATGTCACAATAGAGAGGTGTGGACCTGAAGGGGTTAATATCACACAGCTCTGGTTCCCTTAACCCTGTAAGGACCTTAAAAAGGGACACCACATTAAAGGGACACTAACCCCAGTTTTTTCTTTCATGATTCAGTTAGAGCATGCAGTTTTAAGCAACTTTCAAATTTACTGCTATTATTAATTTTTCTTCGTTCTCTTGCTATCTTTATTTTAAAAGCAGAAATGTTATGCTTAGGAGCTAGCACATTTTTGGTTGAGAGCCTGGGTTATGCTTGCTTATTGGTGGGTTAATGTAAGCCTCCAATAAGCAAGCTCTTTCCATGGTGTTGAACATAAAATGGGCTGGCTGCTAAGATTTACATTTCTGCTTTTAAAATAAAGATAGCAAGAAAACTAAGAAAAATTGATAATATGAGTAAATTATAAAGTTGCTTAAAATTTCATGCTCTATCTGAATGTCTCTTTAACTCCCAAATCCTGTCCACACCACCCTAATATAACACAAGTCACTGCCACCACCAAAACAACGAAATAAAGGGGTGTTTGGAACCCCCAATAACTCACACAATTTAACAATTAGGTAACGTGCCTTTAAACTTGTCTCAACAGAGTGTGAATTCAAATATTAAACACATAGAAAATCTCATTCTGTCTTTGGGCTCTAATAACAAAAATATCAATACAGGTTACACAGTCCCAAATTATAAAAATATTCCAAAATAGCATACAGGTGCAAAGTTACCATTCAAAAATAACTTGGGACAGAATATAAACAAACACAATACCATACACTTATTACCAGTGTTCCAGTGGTCTGTATATGGGAGAAGTTCCTTCGATTATGTTAGCTGTTGAAGTCCCATGGAGTTCTAACAAAAAGTTCCTGTAATATCAAGTTAAAACTCAAATTTTCTTTGTCTTGTCAAAGTTCCCTGCGATACTTATAATTAACAACGAGTTAGCCAATGCACAATGCACAGCTAGCCCTGGTTCACAGTATCAGTCTCCAAGAGAAGGGGGAACCCTGGCCTTGCTGAGATCATAATACCACCTCTGCTGGGTAGCCAATCCAGGTATCAACTTCTCCACATGATTGTATCATGACAATACTTAGAAAAAAAGCTCCAGTTAAAGGGACTCTGAACCCAAATAGTTTTTTTTATGATTCAGATAGAGCATGCAATTTTAAAAAACTTTCTAATTTACTCCTATGATCAATTTTTCTTTGTTCTCTTGCTATCTTTATTTGAAAAACAAGGCATCTAAGCTTTTTTTGGTTCAGCCTCTGGACAGCACTAATTCACCACCAATCAGCAAGAACAACCCAAGTTTTTCACCAAAAATGGGCCGGCATCTAAACTTACATTTTTGTATTTCAAATAAAGATACCAAGAGAATGAAGAAAATTTGATTATAGGAGTAAATTAGAAAGTTGCTTAAAATGTCATGCTCTATCGAATCACGAAATAAAATGTGTGGGTTCAGTGTCCCTTTTAAGCTTAAATTAATCAAATTAAAAGGTGACCCATTTAACACAAGCTATCCTATCCATGAATTATGTTTCTAGACAGAAATGTATCCAAACAATTTTTAATTGTTTCTAAGGTATTGGCATTCACTACCTTTTTTAATTAGTTCCACAATTGTATTGCTCTTACAGCCTTAAATTGTGACCTCTTGTCACAAACAATTTTCTTGGAATAAACAGAGCTTCTGCCATCTCTGTATATGGGCCTTGAATACTTTTATATATATAAAGTAATCATGTCACCTCTCAAGCGCTTTTTTTCTAGAGAACACAGACGCAGTTTTGCTTACCGCTCCCGTAGCTTAAATTCTCCATTCCCCTTATTAGCTTTGTGGCCCTTCTCTGAACTTTTTCAAGGTCTGCAATGTCGCTTTTCTTTCCTAAGATATGGTGAGTCCACAGAATCATCAATTACTGGTGGGAATATCACTTCTGGCCAGCAGGAGGAGGCAAAGAGCACTACCGCAAAGCTGCTATGTATGTCACTTCCCTTACCCATAATCCCCAGTCATTCTCTTTGCCTGCGGTGCAGGTGGAGGTGAAATTTTGGGGTCTGCTTTTAAAATAAAAAAAATCTTGATTGTAGATCAGAGTAGGTTTGCTCTGATCTTTCTAAAGGGTCTATCCTTAGCCCATGTCAGTCTCCTCAGTAGGGCAGTGGTGGCTTTTGAGCAATTGGGAACTTGTGGGGTACAATCCTCACTGCGTTTTCCCAAAACATTTTGCTGCCCTATTTAGATAGCCTGAGTAAGTTTACTTAGTCTTTCTGTATTTCTACAGGTCCATGTGAGGGATGGCTCCTCTAAAACCAGGGTAGCTGTCCTACTGCTGGACAGATAAATGTTAAGGTAAGTGCCAGTTTTATTTTTCTATGTAAGCAAGGAAAAATGTGGCACTTATTCAGCTGAAACGCTGCAGGTGGACATTTTTTTATTATTCCTGTCAGGGTGCAGGTTTTTATGGCAGTTTTTGCAGGCACTGTTAGTGTGAGGAGTTATTTATTTTATTGATGGCTCAGTGAGGATCCGTTTTTAGTAACGGATTATGTACTTTTATTGGGGTTTTTGTTTTTTGTTTTTAAGCCTGTTTTCAAGAAAGTTGTTTTTTTTTAAAAAAAATGGCTTTTTTTGTCAGCTGTAGGAACGCCCCTTTTAGGGAGGTTCTGATTCTTTGATGTCAGAGGTTTTTTTTGGTGTTTTTCTTCATTTCCTGTAGAGGGAGGTGTGCATATTTCAGATGGCTCTGCTGTTTAGAAGGCTTCTTGCTGTTTTTGCTTCTCTGGAGTCCGGATTGTGAACGGGATTGTTTATTTCCTCAGTTAGCTGCGGGTTGCAGGACAGATAGGGCACCTCAGTAATTCTCTTGAAAAATCTCTTGAGATCCAGGACAGGATTAAGGCTCTTAAGTTAGCCAATTCATTTATTTCTAATGCTTCCTTACAGGTCATTAAACTAGGAGCAAAAATGTCTGGTTTTGCAGTTCTAGCTCGCAGAGCCCTTTGGTTACAATCCTGGTCTGCGGATGTTTCTTCAAAATCTAAGTTATTAGCTATTCCCTACAAGGGCAAGACCTTGTTTGGGCCTGGTTTGCCTGAAATTGTTTCAGATATCACAGGAGGAAAGGGATCTTTTCTTCCTCAGGATAAGAAGCAGAAAGGGCGTCAGAGTAATTTTCGTTCCTTTCATAACTTTAGAGGTAAACCCTCCACTTCCTCTTCCAAGTAGGAACTATCCAAGTCTTCCTAGAAGTCTGGTCAGTCTTGGAACAAGGGGAAACAGTTTAAGAAACCTGCGGCTGACTCCAAGTCAGCATGAAGGGTTGGCCCCCGATCCAGGAAAGGATCTAGTAAAGGGACAGCTTTCTCAATTTGCTCAGGCTTGGATACAAGATGTCCTAGACCTGTGGGCCGTGGAAATTGTATCTCAGTGGTACAAGACAGAATTCAGGGGTTTTCCTCCCAGAGGCAGGTTTCTTCTCTCAAGATTATCTGTAGACCAGATAAAGAGAGAGGCATTCTCAAAATGTATCAATGATCTTTTTGCCCTGGGAGTAATAGTTTCAGTTACTTTGCAGGAACAGGGTCTGGGATTTTATTCAAATCTGTGGTTCCCACGAAAGAGGGGACTTTCAGACCTATTTTAGACCTAGTGTTTAAACAAGTTCCTCAGAGTACTGTCCTTCAAGATGGAGACTATACGTTCCATTCTTCCTTTGGTTCAAGAGGGTCAGTTTATGACAACCATAGACTTAAAGGATGCGTACCTTCATGTTCCCATTCTCTGGCATCATCACAAGTTTCTAAGGTTTGCTTTCTTAGACAATCATTTTCAGTTTGTGGCTCTTCCATTCAGCCTTGCCACAGCTCCCAGAATTTTCTCAAAGGTCATGGGGGCTCTTTTGGCAGTGATCCGGTCTCGGGGCATTGCAGTAGTGCCTTATCTGGACTTATCTGGTTTAGGTGCCGTCTTTTCAACAAGCAAACTTTCATACAGAGATCTTGTTGTCTTTTCTTCGCTCCCACAGTTGGAAGGTGAATCTGGGAAAGAGTTCTCTGATTCCAGCCACAAGAGTAGTTTTTTTAGGGACCATAATAGACTCCCTACCAATGAAGATATTTCTGACAGAGGTCAGATAAACAAAGATCTTTGGCTCTTGTCTTGTCCTTCAGTCCTCTCCTCCTCGGCCGTCAGTGGCTCTATGTATGGAGGTAATTGGTCTGATGGTAACTTCCATGGACATCATTTTGTTTGCTCGGTTCCATCTCAGACCTCTGCAGTTATGCATGTTAAGGCAATGGAACGGGACTATGCGAATCCGTCTCTGCAAATCGTTCTGGATCAGGCGACAAGGGACTCTTCTGTGATGGTTGTCTCCCAGGGAACTTGCTTTCGCAGACCTTTCTGGGTGATCGTGACCACGGATGCCAGCCTTCTAGGTTTTTGGAGCAATTTGGGGTTCATTGAAGACTCAGGGTCTTTGGACTCGGGAGGAGTCAGTTCTCCCTATAAACATTCTAGAACTGAGAGCGATTTTCAATGCTCTACTGGCCTGGCCTCAATTAGCCCTAGCCCGGTTTATCAGGTTCCAGTCGGACAACATAACATTGGTGGCGTACATCAACCACCAGGGGGGAACTCTGAGTTCCTTGGCCATGACAGAGGTGGCCCGGATAATCCAGTGGCCGGAGTCTCACAAATGTTGTCTTTCTGCGATCCCGGAGTGGACAATTAGGAGGCAGATTTTCTGAGCCAACATACCTTTCATCCGGGGGAGTGGGAACTCCATCCGGAAGTATTTTTCAGTTTAAGCCTCAATTGGGGGCAGCCACAACTGGCTCTCATAGCTTCTCTGCAGAATGCCAAGCCTCTGAGGTACGGCTCAAGGTCAAGGGATCCACAGGCTTTCTTGATAGATGCTCTGGCGGTCCCTTGGAATTTCAGTCTAGTTTACATATTTCCTCCGTTCGCTGTACTGCCTAGTCATTGCTCGGAGAGGGCCTCAGTGATTCTCATAGCGCTGGCGTAGCCTCGCAGGATCTGGTATGCAGATCCAGTGGAAATGTCGTCTCTACCTCCGTGGTGACTCCCTCTGAGGAAGGACCTTCTACTTCAGGGTCCTTTTCTTCATCCAAATCTCATTTATCTGAATTTGACTGCTTGGAGATTGAACGATTGATTTTATCTAAGCGTGGGTTTTCCGAGTCGATCATTGAGACCATGATTCAGGCTCATAAGCCTGTGACAAGAAAGATTTGCTATAAGATATGGCGTAAATATCTGTATTGGTGTGAATCCAGAGGCTACTCTTGGAGTAGAGTTAGGATTCCTAGAATTTTGTCTTGGTTTGTCAGCTAGTACTCTGAAAGGTCATATTTCTGCGTTGTATATTTTATTGCATAAGTGTTTGGCGAATGCGCCAGACGTGCAATCTTTTTGTCAGGCCTTGGTTAGAATCAGGCCTGTGTTTAAAGGGACACTGAACCCACATTTTTTCTTTCATGATTCGGATAGAGCATGCAATTTTAAGCAACTTTCTAATTTACTCCTATTATCATTTTTTTCTTTGTACTCTTGCTATCTTTATTTGAAATAGAAGGCATCTAAGCTATTTGTTTTGTGAACCCTGGAAAGCACTTGTTTATTGGTGGAATTTATCTACCAATGAACAAGAACAACCCAGGTTGTTCACCAAAAATGGGCCAGTATCTAAACTTATATTCTTGCATTACAAATAAAGATACCAAGAGAATGAAGAAAATTTGATAATAGGAGTAAATTAGAAAGTTGCTTAAAATTGCATGCTCTATCTGAATCACGAAAGAAAAAAATTGGGTTCAGTGTCCCTTTAAGCCAGTTACTCCTCCCTGGAGTCTTAACCTTGTTCTTAGTTTTACAGCAGGCTCCGTTTGAACCTATGCATTCCTTGGATATTAAGATGTTATCTTGGAAGGTTTTGTTTCTTGTTGCTATTTGTTCTGCTCAGAGAGTTTCGGAACTCTCGACTCTGCAGTTTGATTCTCCATCTTCATTCTGATAAGGTGGTTCTACTTACTAAATTAGGTTTCCTACCTAAGGTTGTTTCAAACAAGAATATTAATCAGGAGATCGTGGTTCCTTCTCCTAATCCTCCTCCTAAAGAGCGTTTGTTGCACAACCTAGATGTTCGTACTTTGAAGTTTTATCTTCAGGCAACTAAGGACTTTAGTCAGTCTTTTGCTTTGTTTGTTTTTTCTGGGAAGCGCAAGGGTCAGAAAGATACTTCTCTTTCTCTTTGGCTAAGGAGTATTATTCGTTTGGCCTATGAGACTGCTGGACAGCAACCTCCTGAGAGAATCACTGCTCATTCCTCAAGGGCTGTTTCTTCTTTATGGGCATTTAAAAATGATTTGCAAGGCTGCAACTTGGTCCTCTTTGCATACTTTTCAAAGTTTTATAAATTTGATACTTTTGCCTCGGCTGAGTCTTCTTTTGGGAGAAGGGTTTTTCAGGCAGTGGTGCCTTCTGTTTAGGTCTACCACTAGTAATTGATGATTCCGTGGACTCACCATATCTTAGGAAAGAAAACATAATTTATGCTTACCTGATAAATGTATTTCTTTCCGGATATAGTGAGTCCACGGCCCAACCTTTATTTAAGACAGTTATTTTTTCTAAAACCTCAGGCACCTCAACACTTTTGTGTTATCTTCTTTTTCCATTTTTCCTTTGGCCGAATGACTGGGGATAATGGGTAAGGGAAGTGACATATATAGCAGCTTTGCTGTAGTGCTCTTTGCCTCCTCCTGCTGGCCAGGAGTGATATTCCCACTAGTAATTGATGATTCCATGGACTCACCATATCCGGAAATAAATTTATCAGGTAAGCATAAATTATGTTTGCTCCTTTGAATCAATGCCTCTTTTAATACATACTAGTATCTTATTAGCCTTAGAAGCCGCTGCCCTGCATTGTGCACCAACCTTTAGCGTGTTATCTATTAATACTCCCAAATCCCTTTTCCACTCTGTTTGGCTAAGTCTAGTAAAATTTACATAATACATTAGCCAGAAAAGGAAAAACTTACTTAATGCTTACTTTTACTTCCAAAATGTAGAAACTTGCATTTTCCCGTATTAAATCTCATTTCCATTTACTTGCCCATACTTCTAATTTTTGCAGATCCCCTTGTAACGCCAGTTCATCCTTCTTTGACCTAATGACCTTACACAACTTTGTATCATCTGCAGTGAAATGGTAGCATGAAATGGGTCTAGATCAATACTTTGGGTTGTCTACTACACTAAAGCTAAAATTAACCCTACAAGCTATGTAATTAACCCCTTCACTGCTGGACATAATACAAGTGTGGTGCGATGCGGCAGTTTGCGGCCTTCTAATTACCAAAAAGTAATGCCAAAGCTATAAATTTCTCCTATTTCTGAACAAAGGGGATCACAGAGAAGCATTTGCAACCATTTTTGCCATAATTGCACAAGCTGTTTGTAAATAATTTCAGTGAGAAACCTAAAGTTTGTGAAAAAATTAACTATTTTTTTGATTTGATCAAATGGGCCTAGATCAATACTTTGGGTTGTCTACTAAAAAATATATATACATTTGAAGGTTTATTCAGGGATTCCTGACATATATCAGTGTTACAATGTAACTAGTGCTAATTTTGAAGAAAAAAAATGGTTTGGAAATAGCAAAGTGCTACTTGTACTTATTGCCCTATAGCTTTCAAAAAAAGCAAAGAACATGTAAACATGAGGTATTTTTTAACTCAGGACAAAATTTAGAAACTATTTAGCATGGGTGTTTTTTTGTGGTTGTAGATGTATAACAGTTTTGGGGGTCAAAGTTAGAAAAAGTGTGGGTTTTGTTTCCATTTTTTCATCATATTTTATAAAAAAAAAATTTAAAGTAAATTATAAGATATGATGAAAATAATGGTATCTTTAGAAAGTCCATTTAATGGCGAGAAAAACGGTATATAATATGTGTGGGTACAGTAAAAGAATAAGAGGAAATTACAGTTAAACACAAACCACAGAAATGTAAAAATAGCCCTGGTCCCAAACGGTAAGATAATTGAAAAGTGCTGTGGTCACTAAGGGGCTAACTCTGAACATTGTTGGCTTTCTAAATTCCACTCAGTTTCTATAAAGTAATAGGCACCGCAAAGGTTTTAACTTAATTTGTCCCTTATCTGTTTCCCCTGCTGAAGACAATTTGGGACAGATATAAAACCGGCAATAAAAGAGATTGTCCAAACAAGGCTGGGTGGAACATAAGATAATCTAAAAGGGATTCCACATAACTTTGTTTGATAAAATCTAGTTCAAACATAGCAGCACCCATCAATTTATAGAAACTAGAGTACTTCGTATAAACAAAACCTTTACACTTATATTTTCAATATTTAACCCCTTAACGACCAAGGACGTACGCCACACGTCCTCAAAAAAAATACAGTTAATGACCGAGGACGTGTGGCGTACGTCCTTGGTCTGGAAAGCAGCTGGAAGCGATCCTGCTCGCTTCCAGCTGCTTTCCGGTTATTGCAGTGATGCCTCAACATCGAGGTATCCTGCAATAACCCCCCTTGGCCATCCGATGCAGAGAGAGCCACTCTGTGGCCCTCTCTGTACCGGACATCGATGGCCGGTTTCGTTGGTGGGTGGGAGCCAGTCTGGGAGGCGGGTGGGCGGCCATGGAGGGGGCGGGATCGTGGGCGGGAACGCCGGGTGCGCGCGGGGGTAGGAAGCGGGTGGGAACCGCTACACTACAGAAAAATGATGGGAGAAAAGTGGCAGTGATTGCCAAATATATTTACATATATGTCGATCTAAGAGATCTGGGAGGGGTGGTGGGTTGGTCTTTTGGGGGGGGCAAGCTACACTACAGAAAATTATTTAAAAAAAATAATAAAAACATATTTTACTATAAACTGGGTACTGGCAGACAGCTGCTAGTACCAAAGATGGCTACTAATAAGTTAGAGGGGGATGGGTAAAGAGCTGTTTGGGGGGTATCAGGGAGGTTGGGGGCTAAGGGGGGATCCTCCAGAGCAGCATATGTAAATATGCCTTTTTTTTAATTTATTTTTTATCAAGGATAGCTTTTTTTTTTTAGTACTGGCAGACTTTCTGCCAGTACTTAACATGGCGGGGACAATTGTGGGGTGGGGGAGGGAAGAGAGCTGTTTGGGAGGGATCAGGGGGTGTAATGTGTCAGGTGGGAGGCTGATCTCTACACTAAAGCTAAAATTAACCCTGCAAGCTCCCTACATGCTACCTAATTAACCCCTTCACTGCTAGCCATAATACACGTGTGATGCGCAGCGGCATTTAGCGGCCTTCTAATTACCAAAAAGCAACGCCAAAGCCATGTATGTCTGCTATTTCTCAACAAAGGGGATCCCAGAGAAGCATTTACAACCATTTGTGCCATAATTGCACAAGCTGTTTGTAAATGATTTCAGTGAGAAACCTAAAATTGTGAAAAATTTTACTTTTTTTTTTATTTAATCGCATTTGGCGTTGAAATGGTGGCATGAAATATACCAAAATGGGCCTAGATCAATACTTAGGGTTGTCTACTACACTACAATAAAGCTAAAATTAATCCTACAAGCTCCCTACATGCTCCCTAATTAACCCCTTCATTGCTGGGCATAATACACGTGTGGTGCGCAGTGGCATTTAGCGGCCTTCTAATTACCAAAAAGCAACACCAAATCCATATATGTCTGCTATTTATGAAAAAAGGGGATTCCAGAGAAGCATTTACAACCATTTGTGCCATAATTGCACGAGCTGTTTGTAAATAAATTCAGTGAGAAACCTAAAGTTTGTAACAAAATGTGTGAAAAAGTGAACAATTTTTTTTATTTGATCGCATTTGGCGGTGAAATGGTGGCATGAAATATATCAAAATGGGCCTAGATCAATACATTGGGATGTCTTCTAAAAAAAAATATATACATGTCAAGGGATATTCAGGGATTCCTGGAAGATATCAGTGTTCCAATGTAACTAGCGCTAAGTTTGAAAAAAAGTGGTTTGGAAATAGCAAAGTGCTTCTTGTATTTATTGCCCTATAACTTGCAAAAAAAAGCAAAGAACATGTAAACATTGGGTATTTCTAAACTCAGGACAAAATTTGGAAACTATTTAGCATGAGTGTTTTTTGGTGGTTGCAGATGTGTAACAGATTTTGGGGGTCAAAGTTAGAAAAAGTGTGTTTTTTTCAATTTTTTCCTCATATTTTATATTTTTTTTATAGTAAATTATAAGATATGATGAAAATAATGATATCTTTAGAAAGTCCATTTAATGGCGAGAAAAACGGTATATAATATGTGTGGGTACAGTAAATGAGTAAGAGTAAAATTACAGCTAAACACAAACACCACAGAAATGTAAAAATAGCCTTGGTCCCAAACGGTCAGAAAATGGAAAAGTGCTGTGGTCAATAAGGGGTTAAAGAACAAATAAAATTATATACAAAATAAATCTGCATATTTTTCTAAGGCTTATCTTTGCTTTGGATACATCATAATGTCGACCATATATTTACTGTTTAAAATCCCTTTAACTGCTGAACATGTTTCCTCTGCTTAGTAGCAGTGTATTGACTTTTATTTGGTTCTATTAGTAGCTCAATACATCAATGTGTTAATATTTACATTTAAATATTTACGTATTCATTTTCCCTGTGACAATGGCTTTTGTGACCACTTTTGTTTTGTGTTTTGATTGTGTCAGAGATAATTAGCTGTGAATGTTGCCTAGAACAGGACTGTTCTGAGATAGCCTTGCTAAGAGTAAAAGAAGTAAAAAAAAATACCAGATTATGTTTCTTAATGTATTTTGTCTTTAAACAAACCGTTCTCAAGTTACTCACAGAAGGAAGACCAGTATGTCTGAGCAAAGTGAATGCAGTGTCACTGGATTGAAATGTATATCCCACAAAACAGTTCACCATTTAAAGGGACACACTACGCCAACATTTTTATTGTTTCAAAAGATAGATAATCCCTTTATAACCCATTCCCCAGTTTTGCACAGCCAACTTGGTTATATTAATACACTTTTTACCCCTGTAATTACGGGAACAGGGTCTAGGATTCTATTTATTCCTGTTCGAGATTCCCAAAAAAGAGGGAATTTTTCGTTCTATGGTAAACCTAAAGTGTCTTAACAAGTTTTCTCAGGGTACCGTCCTTCAAAATAGTAACCAGTGGTTCCATTCTTCCTTTGGTCCAAGATGGTCTGTTCATGGTGACCATAGACCTGGAGGACGCGTATCTTCAAGTTCCTGAGTTTTGCTATTCTATCAAACACTTTCAGTTTGTGGCTCTTCCCTTTGACCATGCCATGACTCAACTCCCAGAGGGGGCTATCTTGGCAGTGATCAGGTTTCAGGGAATTGCTGTGGTGCCTTCCTGGATGACATAATGGTTCAGGCGCCATCTTTTCAACAAGCAAACTCTCATACAGAGATCTTGTTGTCTTTTCTTCATTCCCACGGATGGGAAGTGATTCTGAAAATGAATTCCCTTGTTCCAGCTACAGGGTAGTTTTCTTAGGGATCACATTAGATTCCCTATTTCTGATAACATTTTTGACAGAGGTCATAAAATCAAGGATTCTTTCCTTTTGCCTCTCTCTGCACTCTATTGTTTGGCCCTTCAGTGTCTCAATGTATGGAGGTAATTAATCTGATGGTTGCTTCATTGGACATCATCCCGTTGCTCGATTCCATCTGAGAGTCTGCTGTTATGCATGTTCAGATAGTGGCCCAGGGATCTTGTGGCTCTGTCTCGCAGGTTAGATCTAGCCCTGTCGACATGAGATTCATCACTGCGGATCAGAGAGGGGAATTAGTGGTAGAGCGCTTGCTTAGCTTGCGAGAGGTAGGGGATCGTTGCCCGCATTCTCCAGGATCTTTTGGTTTTCTCAGGAGCATCTGTCTAGGGGCACATGCTTCAGGAGACCTTTCTGAGTAATAGTGATCACGATCGCTAGCCTGTTGGGTCGGTGACTATGGATTTGGGAGGAGTCTGCTCTCCCTATAACTATCTTGGAGTTGAGAGCGACCTACAATGCTCTGGTGGCTTGGCCTCAGTTGTCTTAATCGGTTTAATCTCAGTGGTTTACATCAACCACCTGAGGGGAACCTGGAGTTCCTTTGCCATGATTAGCGTGGATTGTTGGGTGGGCGGACGAATACCGGGAGCGGACTTCTTGAGCATTCATAATTTCTTTCATGTAATTGACAAGAGTCCATGAGCTAGTGACATATGGCATATACAATCCTACTTGGAGGGGCAAAGTTTACGAAACCTCAAAATGCCTATAAATACACCCCTCACCACACCCACAATTCAGTTTTACAAACTTTGCCTCCTATGGAGATGGTGAAGTAAGTTTGTGCTAGATTTTTATGATTTCTTCTATGATAAGCACTTGTAAGCATTCTGAAGCCCAATTCCTCTCAGAGTACAGTGTTTGTCAGAGGGATGTGAAGAGAGTATCGCTTATTGATTTTATGGTTTCCCTCGCGGGAAATCTTTTCAAGTGTTCTCTGTCGTAGGGATTCATCTCCTACCATTCTTTTCAGATCGACGATATACTCTTATATACCATTACCTCTGCTGATAGTTTTCAGTACTGGTTTGGCTATCTGCTATATGTGGATGGGTGTCTTGGCACTTTATGTATTAATATAAAGTTTTAAATATATGTATATTACTTATATTTGCCATGAGTCAGGTCTATGTGTATTTCCCTTTGCAGTCCAGCAGTTTCATTATGGGAATCATGTTTTAGGAAGTTTGTCTTACCTGGGGTATAGTCTTTTTTCCAATTTGACTTGTTTTTTCTTTTGAAAAACGTTTGGGCAAATTAGGCTAGCCAGGGTGCAAAATGCTGTTATTTATTGCGTCATTCTTGGCACGAGAATTTTTGGCGTGAATGTGCGTCTGTAATGATGCAAGTTTGTCATTTCCTGCGTCTTAGTTCATGCAAGGTTGTTTAGCACGAAATTGTGTTTGTTATGACGCGAGTTGCGTCGTTTCCGGATGTTTGTTTGTGCCAAAAATAATTTCGACTTCCTTTTGCATCGTGTGTAATACTTGGTGCCAAAAAAAAAATTCTTCAATTCCTATATGTTTCCTATATGCTCCTTGCCTTCTTTATGCTCAGAGGGCTATGCTATTTGCTTTTTTGTCAATTTTAGCATTTGCATTTTTTTCCCATTCCTGAAACTGCTATATGTGGAAATAAGATATTTCTGTTTAAATGTTATTTTTCTTTTACATTTTACAAGATGTCCCAAACTGATCCTGTCTCAGAAGCTGCTGTAGGAACCATGCTGCCAGAACACAGTTCTACCAAAGCTAAGTGTATCTGTTGTAAGCTAGTGGAGATTATATCTCCAGCTGTAGTATGTAACAGTTGTCATGATAAGCTTTTGAATGCAGAGAAGGTTTCTATTAGTACTAGTACAGTATCTGTTGTTCCTTCAACATCTAAAGTAACATCTATATTTCATGGTGTTCTCATAAGTTCTCTTGGCATTCTTTTAGAATTCCTAGAGTTTTACAGTTTCTTGAGGATGGTTTAGATAAAGGTTTGCTGCAAGTACCTTGAAGGGACAGATCTCTGCTCTTTCTGTTTTATTTCATAGAAAGATTGCTAAACTTCCTGATATTCAGTGTTTTGTTCAGGCTTTGGTTCGTATCAAGCCTGTTATTAAATCAATCTCTTCTCCTTGGAGTCTTAATTTGGTTTTGAAGGCTTTGCAGGTTCCTCCTTTTGAGCCTATGCATTCTTTGGATATTAAACTACTTTTCTCTTGTTAAGTGTATCCAGTCCACGGATCATCCATTACTTGTGGGATATTCTCCTTCCCAACAGGAAGTTGCAAGAGGATCACCCACAGCAGAGCTGCTATATAGCTCCTCCCCTCACTGCCGTATCCAGTCATTCTCTTGCAACCCTCAACTAAGATGGAGGTCGTAAGAGGACTGTGGTGTTTTATACTTAGTTTATTTCTTCAATCGAAAGTTTGTTATTTTTTTTTTTTTTTTAAATAATTTTTTATTTTTTGAAATAGATAAATGAACATAAGAGCTTCAAGAGCATATATGTAACTGACAAAGGTACATAATACGGCACTTGCAAAACATTACAAAGTATGGAACAATTACATATAAGAAAAGCATAATAGAAAATGCTGGGTGTCAAGGTCCATTGTCTGTTAATCTCCCAAACTTTCCCGCCACCTCTCAGGGTGGGAGTGTTAGAGGCCAGAATCCACAAGGAGACAGACATTGTTTTAGTAGTCCAGAAAAAAAAAATCAGCATTTTCCTGTGTAATATAAAGGTTATGTCATAGCTGTTCACCTCAAAATCACAAAATAACCATTGGATATTGGAAATCAAATATATTAATCAACCATACTGAGATTATATCAAGTTGTTAAACAGGAAAAAAGAAGAAAAAGAAAGAGAAAAAAAAAAAAAAAAAAAAAAGGGGGGGGGGAGTGGGGTGTGTGGGAGGAAGGTTGTGGGGGAAGAGGGCAGGGGGGAAAGGGGTTCATTCGAGGGAAGGGAATAGGAGGCTGGATGGACAAATTTGGTCATGTAGTGTTAGAAAAGACCAGGGGTAGGGAGCCATGGGTCTCCCGCACTTTTGGTAGTGAGAGTCATTTCGGGCCGTACGCCCAGATCTTGACCTGGAGGTCCATTGAACCATGAATGTGGGAAACATAGGATTCCATTTTCTTGATAAAATGTAAGATGTCAGTCACTTGCTCCCAGGAGGGTGAAACGCGCTGTAGCCACATACGGGCCATAGCTAATTTAACGGCCAGGAATAGGTAAATACAGAACAGTCTTTGCGGCAGGGGCAGCTGCCTGGGCAAAATGTGAAAGAGACAGATACTTGGTGATATGGGTAACTTAATACCCTCTGAAGAACAAAACTGGATTGCCTCTTGCCACAACGGCTGGATATGTGGGCAAGACCACCAGATGTGTTGGGGGGTTCCCAAATCCTCGCATCCCCTCCAGCATTTAGGTGAGTGAATAGACGAGATTTTAAAAAGGCGGACTGGAGTCATGTGCCATTGGAGAACAATCTTGAGGAACAACTCGTACAAAGTTGTACAATGTATAGCTTTTTTGGTGAGTTGGACTGCAACTCGCCATTGTTGTGGTTCGTGCGTAACCGCTAAGGAGGATTCCCATCGTCGGATTGGGGGGGATTTGTAGAAGACTGGGGGATTCATGAGTACAAGATATGAAATAGATAGTAGTCGAGCAGGGGGGGACGAGGAGTCCCATCTTACCTCCCAACTAGTTTTGGTTCTCGGAGGGCCTTTATCAAAGCCCCATGAGATGATGAGGCTGCGTAGTCTCCAGAACTCAAAATGCAAGAGGAGGGGTGGATTATACTTCCGAATAAAATCTTGAAAAGTGAGCAGTTTATCTCCTACATAGAGGTCTGCTATTTTGGTTAGATTCAAAGCAGAAAGTTTGTTATTTTTAAATGGTACCGGAGTGTACTGTTTATCTCAGGCAGTATTTAGAAGAAGAATCTGCCTGCGTTTTCTATGATCTTAGCAGAAGTAACTAAGATCCTTTGCTGTTCTCACATATTCTGAGAAGTGAGGTAACTTCAGAGGGGGAATAGCGTGCAGGTTTTCCTGTAATAAGGTATGTGCAGTTAAAACATTTTTCTAGGGATGGAATTTGCTAGAAAATGCTGCTGATACCGAAGTAATGTAAGTAAAGCCTTAAATGCAGTGATAGCGACTGGTATCAGGCTTATTAATAGAGATACATACTCTTATAAAAGTGTATTTTAAAACGTTTGCTGGCATGTTTAATCGTTTTTTACATATGTTTGGTGATAAAACTTATTGGGGCCTAGTTTTTTCCACATGGCTGGCTTGAATTTTGCCTAGAAACAGTTCCCTGAGGCTTCCCACTGTTGTAATATGAGTGGGAGGGGCCTATTTTGGCGTTTTTTTTGCACAGCAAAAATTACAGACACAGACATACAGCTTCTTCCTGCATGATCCAGGACTTCTCTGAAGGGCTCAAAAGGCTTCAAAAGTCGTATTGAGGGAGGTAAAAAGCCACAGTAGAGCTGTGGCAGTTGTTGTGACTGTTTTAAAAAACGTTTTTGTCATTTGTTATTCCGTTTTTGGTATTAAGGGGTTAATCATCCATTTGCAAGTGGGTGCAATGCTCTGCTAACTTATTACATACACTGTAAAAATTTTGTTAGTGTAACTGCATTTTTTCACTGTTATTTCAAAATTTGGGAAAATTTGTGTTTCTTAAAGGCGCAGTAACGTTTTTAATATTGCTTGTAAACTTGTTTTAAAGTGTTTTCCAAGCTTGCTAGTCTCATTGCTAGTCTGTTTAAACATGTCTGACACAGAGGAACCTACTTGTTCATTATGTTTGAAAGCCATGGTGGAGCCCCATAGGAGAATGTGTACTAAATGTATTGATTTCACCTTAAACAGTAAAGATCAGTCTTTATCTATAAAAGAATTATCACCAGAGGGTTCTGTCGAGGGGAAAGTTATGCCGACTAACTCTCCCCACGTGTCAGACCCTTCGCCTCCCGCTCAGGGGACGCACGCTAATATGGCGCCAATTACATCAGGGACGCCCATAGCGATTACCTTGCAGGACATGGCTGCAATCATGAATAATACCCTGTCAGAGGTATTATCTAGATTGCCTGAATTAAGAGGCAAGCGCAATAGCTCTGGGGTTAGGAGAGATACAGAGCGTGCAAATGCTGTTAGAGCCATGTCTGATACTGCGTCACAGTATGCAGAACATGAGGACGGAGAGCTTCAGTCTGTGGGTGACATCTCTGACTCGGGGAAACCTGATTCAGAGATTTCTAATTTTAAATTTAAGCTTGAGAACCTCCGTGTATTGCTTGGGGAGGTATTAGCTGCTCTGAATGACTGTAACACAGTTGCAATTCCAGAGAAATTGTGTAGGCTGGATAGATACTATGCGGTGCCGGTGTGTACTGATGTTTTTCCTATACCTAAAAGGCTTACAGAAATTATTAGCAAGGAGTAGGATAGACCCGTGTGCCCTTTTCCCCACCTCCTATATTTAGTAAAATGTTTCCAATAGACGCCACTACACGGGACTTATGGCAGACGGTCCCTAAGGTGGAGGGAGCAGTTTCTACTTAGCAAAGCGTACCACTATCCAGTTGTGCTTTTTCAGATCCAATGGATAAAAAATTGGAGGGTTACCTTAAGAAAATGTTTATTCAACAAGGTTTTATTTTACAGCCCCTTGCATGCATTGCGCCTGTCACTGCTGCGGCGGCATTCTGGTTTGAGGCCCTGGAAGAGGCCATCCAGACAGCTCCACTGAATGAAATTATTGACAAGCTTAGAACGCTTAAGCTAGCTAACTCATTTGTTTCTGATGCCATTGTTCATTTGACTAAACTAACGGCTAAGAATTCCGGATTCGCCATCCAGGCGCATAGGGCGCTATGGCTTAAATCCTGGTCAGCTGACGTGACTTCAAAGTCTAAATTACTCAACATTCCTTTCAAGGGGCAGACCTTATTCGGGCCTGGCTTGAAGGAAATTATTGCTGACATTACTGGAGGCAAGGGTCATACCCTTCCTCAGGACAGGGCCAAATCAAAGGCCAAACAGTCTAATTTTCGTGCCTTTCGAAATTTCAAGGCAGGAGCAGCATCAACTTCCTCCGCTTCAAAACAAGAGGGAACTGTTGCTCATTCCAGACAGGCCTGGAAACCTAACCAGTCCTGGAACAAGGGCAAGCAGGCCAGAAAGCCTGCTGCTGCTGCCCCCAAGACAGCATGAAGGAACGGCCCCCTATCCGGAAACGGATCTAGTGGGGGGCAGACTTTCTCTCTTCACCCAGGCGTGGGCAAGAGATGTTCAGGATCCCTGGGCGTTGGAGATCATATCTCAGGGATATCTTCTGGACTTCAAAGCTTCTCCTCCACAAGGGAGATTTCATCTTTCAAGGTTATCAGCAAACCAGATAAAGAAAGAGGCATTCCTAAGCTGTGTGCAAGACCTCCTAGTAATGGGAGTGATCCATCCAGTTCCGCGGACGGAACAAGGACAGGGATTTTATTCAAATCTGTTTGTGGTTCCCAAGAAAGAGGGAACCTTCAGACCAATCTTGGATCTAAAGATCTTAAACAAATTCCTCAGAGTTCCATCATTCAAAATGGAAACTATTCGGACCATCCTACCCATGATCCAAGAGGGTCAGTACATGACCACAGTGGACTTAAAGGATGCCTACCTTCACATACCAATTCACAAAGATCATCATCGGTTCCTAAGGTTTGCCTTTCTAGACAGGCATTACCAATTTGTAGCTCTTCCCTTCGGGTTGGCCACTGCCCCGAGAATTTTTACAAAGGTTCTGGGCTCACTTCTGGCAGTTCTAAGACCGCGAGGCATAACGGTGGCTCCGTATCTAGACGACATACTGATACAGGCGTCAAGCTTTCAAATTGCCAAGTCTCATACAGAGATAGTTCTGGCATTTCTGAGGTCGCATGGGTGGAAAGCGAACGTGGAAAATAGTTCTCTATCACCACTCACAAGAGTCTCCTTCCTAGGGACTCTTATAGATTCTGTAGAGATGAAAATTTACCTGACGGAGTCCAGGTTATCAAAACTTCTAAATGCTTGCCGTGTCCTTCATTCCATTCCACGCCCGTCAGTGGCTCAGTGCATGGAAGTAATCGGCTTAATGGTAGCGGCAATGGACATAGTGCCTTTTGCGCGCCTGCATCTCAGACCACTGCAATTATGCATGCTAAGTCAGTGGAATGGGGATTACTCAGAATTTGTCCCCTCTACTAAATCTGGATCAAGAGACTAGAGATTCTCTTCTCTGGTGGCTTTCTCGGGTCCATCTGTCCAAGGGTATGACCCTTCGCAGGCCAGATTGGACGATTGTAACAACAGATGCCAGCCTTCTAGGTTGGGGCGCAGTCTGGAACTCCCTGAAGGCTCAGGGATCGTGGACTCAGGAGGAGAAACTCCTCCCAATAAATATTCTGGAGTTAAGAGCAATATTCAAGGCTCTTCTAGCTTGGCCTCAGTTAGCAACACTGAGGTTCATCAGATTTCAGTCGGACAACATCACCACTGTGGCTTACATCAACCATCAAGGGGGAACCAGGAGTTCCCTAGCGATGTTAGAAGTCTCAAAGATAATTCGCTGGGCAGAGTCTCACTCTTGCCACCTGTCAGCGATCTACATCCCAGACGTAGAGAACTGGGAGGCGGATTTTCTAAGTCGTCAGACTTTTCATCCGGGGGAGTGGGAACTCCATCCGGAGGTGTTTGCTGAACTGGTCCATCGTTGGGGCAAACCAGAACTGGATCTCATGGTGTCTCGCCAGAATGCCAAGCTTCCTTGTTACGGATCCAGGGACCCGGGAGCAACGCTGATAGATGCTCTAGCAGCTCCTTGGTTCTTCAACCTGGCCTATGTTTTTCCACCGTTTCCTCTGCTCCCTCGACTGATTGCCAAAATCAAACAGGAGAGAGCATCAGTGATTCTGATAGCGCCTGCGTGGCCACGCAGGACCTGGTATGCAGACCTAGTGGACATGTCATCTCTTCCACCATAGACTCTGCCTCTGAGGCAGGACCTTCTAATACAAGGTCCTTTCAATCATCCAAATCTAATTTCTCTGAGACTGACTGCATGGAGATTGAACGCTTGATTCTATCAAGGCGTGGCTTCTCCGAGTCAGTCATTGATACCTTAATACAGGCTCGGAAGCCTGTCACCAGGAAAATCTACCATAAGATATGGCGTAAATATCTTTATTGGTGTGAATCCAAGAGTTACTCATGGAGTAAGGTTAGGATTCGTAGGATATTGTCCTTTCTCCAAGAGGGTTTGGACAAAGGCTTATCAGCTAGTTCTTTAAAAGGACAGATCTCTGCTCTGTCTATTCTTTTGCACAAGCGTCTGGCAGAAGTTCCAGACGTCCAGGCATTTTGTCAGGCTTTGGTTAGGATTAAGCCTGTGTTTAAAACTGTTGCTCCCCCGTGGAGCTTAAACTTGGTTCTTAAAGTTCTTCAGGGAGTTCCGTTTGAACCCCTTCATTCCATTGATATTAAACTTTTATCTTGGAAAGTTCTGTTTTTGATGGCTATTTCCTCGGCTCGAAGAGTCTCTGAGTTATCTGCCTTACATTGCGATTCTCCTTATCTGATTTTTCATTCAGACAGGGTAGTTCTGCGTACCAAACCTGGGTTTTTACCTAAGGTGGTTTCTAACAGGAATATCAATCAAGAGATTGTTGTTCCATCATTGTGTCCTAATCCTTCTTCAAAAAAGGAACGTCTTTTGCATAATCTGGACGTAGTCCGTGCCTTGAAGTTTTACTTACAGGCTACTAAAGATTTTCGTCAAACATCTGCCCTGTTTGTCGTTTACTCTGGACAGAGGAGAGGTCAAAAAGCTTCGGCAACCTCTCTCTCCTTTTGGCTTCGGAGCATAATACGCTTAGCCTATGAGACTGCTGGACAGCAGCCCCCTGAAAGGATTACAGCTCATTCTACTAGAGCTGTGGCTTCCACCTGGGCCTTTAAAAATGAGGCCTCTGTTGAACAGATTTGCAAGGCTGCGACTTGGTCTTTGCTTCACACCTTTTCAAAATTTTACAAATTTGACACTTTTGCTTCTTCGGAGGCTGTTTTTGGGAGAAAGGTTCTACAGGCAGTGGTTCCTTCCGTTTAAGTTCCTGCCTTGTCCCTCCCATCATCCGTGTACTTTAGCTTTGGTATTGGTATCCCACAAGTAATGGATGATCCGTGGACTGGATACACTTAACAAGAGAAAACATAATTTATGCTTACCTGATAAATTTATTTCTCTTGTAGTGTATCCAGTCCACGGCCCGCCCTGTCCTTTTAAGGCAGGTCTAAATTTTAATTAAACTACAGTCACCACTGCACCCTATGGTTTCTCCTTTCTCGTCTTGTTTCGGTCGAATGACTGGATATGGCAGTGAGGGGAGGAGCTATATAGCAGCTCTGCTTTGGGTGATCCTCTTGCAACTTCCTGTTGGGAAGAAGAATATCCCACAAGTAATGGATGATCCGTGGACTGGATACACTACAAGAGAAATAAATTTATCAGGTAAGCATAAATTATGTTTTTTGTAAAGTGTTGTTTCTTTTGGCTATCTCTTCAGCTAGAAGAGTTTCTGAATTGTCTGATCTCCCTTGTGAGTCTTCTTTTCTGATTTTCCATCAGGATAAGGCTGTTTTGCAGACTTTGTTTACATTTCTTCCTAAGGTTGTGAATTCTAACAACATTAGTAGGGAAATTGTTGTTCCTTCCTTGTGTCCTAATCCTAAGAATACTCTTGAAAGATCTTTACATTCTTTAGATGTTGTAAGAGCTTTGAAATATTATGTCAAAGCTACTAAAGATTTCAGGAAGACTTCTAGTCTATTTGTTCTTTTTTCTGATCAGAAAACCTCTGCCATTTCTTTGGCATCTTGGTTAAAACTTTTGATTCATAAGGCTTATTTGGAGGCGGGACAGTCTACCTCAGAGAATTACAGATCATTCTACTAGATCAGTCGCTACTTCTTGGCTTTTAAGAATGAAGCTTCGGTTGATCAGATTTGCAAAGCGGCAACTTGGTCTTCTTTGCATACATTTACAAAATTTTACCATTTTGATGTATTTGCTTCTTTTGAAGCAGTCTTTGGTAGAAAAGTTCTTCAGGCAGCTGTCTTAGTTTGATTATTCTGCTTATGATTTAAGGTTTTTTCTTGAAATTTATGTGCGATTTATGAGAGACTTATTTTTTATGGATTTAATTTTTTCAGTGGAAATAGATGTTTTTATTTGATCCCTCCCTTTCTAGTGACTCTTCTGTGGTCTTCCATATCTTGGGTATTTCTATCCCATACGTCACTAGCTCATGGACTCTTGCAAATTACATGAAAGAAAACATAATTTATGTAAGAACTTACCTGATAAATTAATTTCTTTCATATTGGCCAGAGTCCATGAAGTACACCCTTTTCATGGTGGTTATGATTTTTGTGTAAAAGCACAATTATATTTCCAGTTCCTCTTTTTGTATGCCTTTTTACTCCTTATTTTATCACCCCACTACTTGGCTATTCATAAAACTGAATTGTGGGTGTGGTGAGGGGTGTATTAGGCATTTTGAGGTTTGGGAAACTTTGCCCCTCCTGGTAGGATTGTATATCCTATTCGTCACTAGCTCATGGACTCTTTCCAATATGAAAGAAATCAGTTTATCAGGTAAGTTCTTACATAAATTATGATTTTTATCCCGGGGAGTGGGCGCATCTCCCGGAGGTGTTCTTCTGGTTAACCTTCAAATGGGGGGTATTGGAGTTGGAGATGGCAGTACACCAAGCTTCCAAGTTATGTCAAGAGATCAGCAGGCTGCTCTGTTAAATACCCTGGTGGTTCCTTGGGATTTCAGTCTGACATACCTGTTTATCAGTTTGCTCTCCTTCCACGAGTCATTGCTCGTATCAAATGGGAGTGAGCATCGGTATTTTAATATTTCCTGCATAGTCTCGCAGGATCTGGTTTACAGACCTAGCGGACATGTATTTCTTCCACCTTGGTGGTTGTTCCTGAGGAAGGACCTTCTAATTCAGGGTCCATTCTTTCATCCAACTTTAGTTTTCTCTGAAGCTTTCTTCTTGGAGATTGAATGCTTAGTTCTATCTAAGCGTGGTTTTTCCTGAATCTGTCATTGAGACCATGATTCAGGCTCGCAAGCCTGTTACTGGTAACCTTTACCATAAAGTATGGCGTAATTTCCCTGATTGGTGTGAATCCCAGGAATACTCTTGGAAGTAGGGTCAGGATTCCTAGGGGTTTTGCCCTTTCTCCTGCAAGGTCTGGAGGATGGTTTATTAGTCAGTTCTCTGAAGGGTCAGATTTCTGCGTTATCCTTTTTTAGTATCTGGCGAATGTGCCAGACATGTAATCTGTTTGTCAGATCTTGGTTGGTATCAGGCCTGTGTTTAAGTCTGTTGCTCCTTTTTGGAGCTTTAACCTTTGTTTTAGGGCTTTGCAGCAGTCTCAGTTTGAGCCATAGCATTCCATAGATTTTTAATTTTTATCTTGGATGTTTTCTTTTTTGTTATCTTCTGCTCAGAGAGTTTAGGTACTCAGCTTTGCAGTGCTATTCGCTTTATCTTTTTTCGGATAAGGCGGTTATTTATCCTAAGTGGAAATATTGCTTGGGAATTTGTTGTTCCCTCTTTGTGTCCTCATTTTTATCTCTTGAGGAACGTTGTGCACAATTTAGATGATGTGCATGCTTAATATTTTTTCTTCTGTTTTTGTTTATTCTCTGTAACAGAAAGCTACTGCTACTTCTCTTTTCTCTGGTTGAGGAGTTGAATTTGTTTGCTTTTCAGACTGTGGGGCTGCAGTCTCTTGAGAGAGTTATGTCTCTTTACATGAGGGCTGCTCTTCTTCTTGCGGTTTTCAAAATGAAGCTTCTGTGGAGCAGATTTGCAAGGCTGCAAATTTTTTTGTGGGAGAAGGGTTTTTGAAGCCGTAGACTCATCATATCTTAGGAAAGAAAAGAAAATGTATGCTTACCTGATAAATTTATTTCCGGATATGGTGAGTCCATGGCCCACCCTTTATTTCACGACAGTTGTTTTTTTACTAAACCTCAGGCACCTTTCCACCTTGTGTTACTCTTTTTCTCTTGTAAGGTGTATCCAGTCCACGGATCATCCATTACTTGTGGGATATTCTCATTCCCAACAGGAAGTTGCAAGAAGACACCCACAGCAGAGCTGTAATATAGCTCCTCCCCTAACTGTCATAGCCAGTCATTCTCTTGCAACTCTCAACAAGCAAGGACAATGTAGGAGAGAGTGGTTAAATATAGCTAGTTTATTTTCTTCAATCAAAAGTTTGTTATTTTTAAATAGTACCGGAGTTGTGCTATTTTATCTCAGGCAGTAAATAGAAGAAGAATCTGCCTGAGGTTTTTATGATCTTAGCAGGTTGTAACTAAGATCCATTGCTGTTCTCACATATGTCTGAGGGGATTACACAGATGAGGTAACTTCAGCGAGAGAATGGCGTGCAGTTTATTCTGCTATCAGGTATGTGCAGTTATAATTTTTTCTAGAGATGGAAAACACTAGAAAATGCTGCTGATACCGGATTAATGTAAGTTGATGAATTCCTTTGGTAAACGCTTCTGTCAGAAATGTGTGTGCACTCACCCAGCGTGCCGCGCTGTCTTCACTGCTATCTCAGCAGCACCGCTCTGCTCTGTGTCTCCTCTTCAGCGCTCCCCACGGGAGCTAAGGCCGGGAAGGAAGGTTCCGGTTCAACAGGTGCAAACGGATAGTACAGGGAAATTTCACCGGATTCCCTGAGAAATCAACAAGGTAAGGAGTAGCCAGAATCCTTGCACTCAAATGGATCGGTCAGGGTGAAATGCCAAAAAAACGAACCGGCACCAATGAGCTATGATAAAAAGCTTCTTTTATTGGATAGATAGCACATAAAAAGGCATACACGCCAGCACAAAATACAGGTGACCTGTATTTTGTGCAGGCGTGTATGCCTTTTTATGTGCTATCTATCCAATAAAAGAAGCTTTTTATCTTATATAACATTATTTTTCAGGTTTACTGACACTTTAAGGTGACGTTTTTTAAATTAAAAGCGTTTTTTTTTTAATTGTTTTTCTGTGGGCATATACAAAGCTATGGAGGACTCTGATACTACATTAGAAGGTTCCGCTCCTTTTGTACTGATTAATAATTCCTGTTTATATTGTGAGGAGGCTGTGGTTTGCCCGCCTACTCAACTTTGTTCCATATGCTTAAACACTGTTCTAAAGTCTAAGAAGGGAGAGAAGCCTGCTAATACTCATAGCGCTATTAGCCCTTCTGAGCCGTCTACTTCTCTGGAATCTGGGTCCCGAGAAATTACTACCCTTTCTACATTACCCGCTCCACATGCAGTTCCCCAAGGCTCAACTAATCCTCCAATTGGAGGGGACTTTTTCCAGCAGACTTTACCGCGCAGTTACAATTGGTGGTGTCTGCAGCCCTCAGTGCCTTGCCTCGCTCTAACAAACGCAAGAGAAAGGTTAAACACAGTTCTCCTGACCTAGAGTCATCTAAATAATTGTCGGATTTAGCTACTAAATCCCAGCTATCCGAGGATGAGTTAACCTCTGTAGCTTCAGATGGTGAACTTTCTGAGTCGGAGACTTCAGTTACTAAACCTCCTTCAGCGGAGGAACCCTCCTTTAGATTTAAAATTGAACATCTGCGTTTTTTATTAAAGGAGGCTCTGTCTACTCTAGAGGTTCCAGAGGCTACACTCACTGAAGAGCCTAAGATCCCTAAATTAGACAGGGTTTACGAATATTGGAAGGTCCCTTTCCCTTAGTCAGTTAAGATGGCGAACATTATTAGTAACGAATGGGAAAGAGTAGGAACTTCTTTTTCCCCCTCGTCTACTTTTAAAAAATTATTCCCGGTCCCTGACTCTCAATTACATTTGTGGGGCTCCATCCCGAAGGTGGATGGCGCTATCTCCATGCTGGCTAAGCATGCTTCTATCCCTCTGAAGTATAGTTTTTCATTTAGAGATCCTATGGATAAAAAAATGGAAACTTTTCTGAGGAAGATGTTTCAACATACAGGGTTTTTATTTCAACCGGCGGCAGCCGCAGTTGCTGGAGCAGCAACCTACTGGTGCGACACTCTGTCAGAGCTCATTGAGGTGGAGACTCCCCTCAAGGATATTCATGAGAGAATTAAGGCACTGAGAATTGCTAACTCCTTCATCTTTAACCCCGAATATGCAGATTATTCGCATAAATGCAAAGGCTACTGGTTTTGCTGTTCTAGCCCGCCGGGCTTTCTGGTTGAAGACTTGGACTGTGGATTTGACTTCTAAATCCAGACTCCTTTCTCTTCCCTTCAAGGGGAAGATTTTATTCGGTCCAGGGCTGGACTCCATTATTTCTACAGTTAACAGAGGGATAGGTGCCTTCCTACCGCAGGATAAGAAGAATAGGCCTAAGGGACGGCAACTATCTAATTTTCGTTCCTTTCGTGCTGACAAGTCACTATGACAGTAGTCCTCTTCCAAGTCCGGACAGCCCAAGAGTACTTGGAAGTCGGCTCACTCCTGGAATAAGTTCAAACAGACTTAGAAGCCCACCGAGAACAAATCGGAATGAAGGGGCGGCCCACCGATCTGGGATCGGATCGAGTAGGGGGCAGACTGACTCTTTTTCAGATGCTTGGTTCCAGGAGTACAGGATCCTTGGGTCCTGGATGTTGTATCTCAAGGATACAGAATAGGATTCAAGTCTCATCCACCCAGGGGTAGATTCCTACTCTCCAGTTTTTCGACAAGACCAGATAAGAGGGCTGCCTTCTTAGATTGCATACGGGATCTCTCCTCTCTAGGAGTAATTGTCCTGGTATCTACAGCAGAAAGAGGTTTGGGGTTTTATTCAAACCTTTTCATGGTTCCAAAGAAGGAGGGAACTTTTGTCCAATTCTGGACCTAAAGTGCCTAAACAAGTTTCTGAGTGTTCCCTCTTTAAAGATGGAGACAATACGGTCAATCCTGCCTCTGGTTCAGGAAGGACAGTTTATGACCACAATAGACCTGAAGGATGCATACCTTCATGTCCCGATTCACAGGGAACATTTTCAGTTCCTGAGGTTTGCTTTTCTGGCTCAGCACTTCCAGTTAATAGCTTTTCCTTTTGGCCTTGCTACTGCTCCAAGGATAATTACAAAGGTTCTGGGGGCTCTTTTAGCTGTTGCCAAAATACAAGGTATTGCAGTAGTGCCTTACCTGGACGATATCTTGGTGCAGGCACCATCTTTTCGTCTAGCGGAAGAACATTCGGAGTCCCTTCTCAGTCTTCATCGATCACATGGATGGATGATAAACTT
Organism: Bombina bombina; assembly: GCF_027579735.1. Taxonomy (NCBI): domain Eukaryota; kingdom Metazoa; phylum Chordata; class Amphibia; order Anura; family Bombinatoridae; genus Bombina; species Bombina bombina. The sequence goes on from NC_069501.1 coordinate 696,891,700, forward strand.
GGAAAAGAGTTCTCTTACTCCAAATACAAGGGTAAATTTCCTGGGAACTATAATAGACTCCATATCCATAAGAATATGCCTCAGAGATCATAGACGTTGCAAGCTAACTTCTGCATGTCTTGCCCTCCAGGCCTCCTCGATACCGTCAGTGGCTCAGTGGATGGAGGTAATTGGACTCATGGTGTCCTGCATGGACATCATTCCTTTTGCCAGATTCGATCTCGGACCCTTACAACTATGCATGCTGAGACAAGAGAATGGTGACCATTCAGATTTGTCTCAACAGATTGTGCTGGACAGCCTGTCAAGAGATTCGCTCTCCTGGTGGCTCTGTCCAGATCATCTGTCCCAAGGCACATGCTTTTTGAGACCATCCTGGGAAATTGTGGCTATGGACGAGCCGTTTGAGGTGCCAAGAAGGCACAAGATCTGTGGACTCAGGCGGAGTCTTCTTTTCCGATCAATATTTTGGAACTCCGGGCAATCTTCAATGCATTGAAGTCTTGGCCCCTTCTGTGTTAGCCCCAGTTTATCAGATTCCAATCAGACAATATAACCTCGGTTGCCTATATCAGCCATCAAGGGGGAACGAAAAGTACCTTGGCGATGATAGAAGTATCTCAGATAGTGGGTGGAGACTCACAAATGTACGCTGTCAGGGATCCACATTCCGGGCATGGACAACTGGGAAGCGGACTCCCTCAGCAGGCAATCCTATCACCCAAGGGAATGGTCTCTATACCCGAGGTGTTTGCAGAGATATGCAGCGAGTGGCGCATGCAGGAGATAGATCTCATGGCATCCCGCCTGAATACCAAGCTACCCAGGTATGGGTCGAGATTGAGGGATCCTCAGGCGGAATTGATAGATGCCCTATCAGTACCATGGAGGTTCAGTCGCATATCTTTTTTTCCTCCATTACCGCTTCTCCCCCGCATGGTGGCTCGCATCAAGCAGGAGCTAGCATCTGTGATTCTGATTGCTCCGCCGTGGCCACGAAGGACGTGGTTTGCAGATCTGGTGGTGATGTCCTCATCTCGGCAGTGGAGGTTAACTTGTCGCAGAGATCTGCTGATAAAAGGGTCCCTTCATTCATCAAAATATAGATTCTCTGAAGCTGACTGCGTGGAGTTTGAACGCTTAGTCTTAGCCAAAAGAGGGTTCTCTGAGAGTGTTATCAACACTCATAAGCCAGTTACTCGTCGTATCTACCATAAAGTGTGGAGGACTTACTTGTACTGGTGTGAAGAGCGTGGCTTTTCCTGGCATAAGGTTAAGGTTGCCAGAATTTTAGCTTTTCTCCAGGATGGACTGGAGAAGGGCCCATCTGCTTAGTTCCCTGAAGGGACAGATATCGGCCCTGTCGGTGTTACTGCACAAAAGATGGGCTGAGCTTCCGGATGTGCAGTCCTTTGTTAAGGCTCTGGCTAGGATCAGACCCGTGTTTAGATCTGGGGCTCTGCCTTGGAGCCTCAATCTTGTTCTTAATGTTTTGCAGCAGGCTTCGTTTGAGCTTATGCATACTGTGGACATTAAATTGTTATCTTGGAAGGTTCTTTTTTTTGTTGGCTATTGCCTCTGCGCGCAGAGTTTCTGAGATTTCTGCTTTGCAATGTGATCCCCCCCCATCCATTTTTTTTATGCTGATAAGGCGGTTTTATGCACTAAGCTAGGGTTCCTCCCTAAGGTGGTGTAAAATCGTAACATTGTGGTGTCGGATAGTCACATTAATCAAGAAATGATTGTTCCTTCCTTGTGTCCTAATCCTACTTCAGCGAAGGAACGCTTGCTTCACAATCTAGATGTGGTTCGTGCCTTGAAGTTCTATCTTCAGGCTACTAAGGAATTCAGGCAATTTTCCTCTTTGTTTGTCATCTATACAGGGAAGCGTAAGGGGCGGAAGGCTACTACGACTTCTCTATATTTCTGGTTGAGGAGTGTCATCCACTTAGCTTATGAGACAGCGGGACGACAGCCTCCTCAGAGGATAACGGCTCATTCCACTAGAGCAGTCTCTTCCTCTTGGGCTTTTAAGAACGAAGCCTCAATGGATCAGATTTGTAAGGCAGCTACCTGGTCCTCCTTACACAAAATTTCTAAATGTTACAAGTTTGATTTGTTTGCTTCGGCTGAAGCAGCTTTCAGGAGAAAAGTTTTGCAGGCTGTGGTGCCCTCAGAATAGGGTCCGCCTCTTTTTTCTGTTCCCTCCCGTTATTCATTCAGTGTCCTCTGGAGCTTGGGTATAGTTTTCCCAACAGTAAGGAATGATGTTGTGGACTCTCCCTGCCTTATGGACGGGAAGCATAATTTATGCTTACCAGATAAATTCCTTTCCTTCCTGGCTTGGAGAGTCCACGACCCCACCCTTATTTTTTTTTTTGTTATGGGGGGCTTCCTTTTTATATTATTTCTTCTGGCACCTTTTATACCCTGATGTTACTCCTACTTTTCCTTGTTCCCTCGGCAGAATGACTGGGGCATAGGGAAGTGGGAGGGATATTTAAGCCTTTGGCTGGGGTGTCATTGCCTCCTCCTGGTGGCCAGGTGTTGTATTTCCCAACAGTAGGGAATGAAGTTGTGGACTCTCCCTGGCCGGAAGGAAAGGAACTTATCTGGTAAGTATAAATTATGTTTTTCAGTGTTATAGGAAAAGGGGACAAAATAAAGACTTTTTATTTTTGCTCTACAACACAAACTCAAAGCGTTTTAAGGGACATGAAACCCCCAGTTTTTCTTTCATGATTCAGATAGAGAATACAATTGTAGAAACACTTTTAATTTACTTCCATTTTCATATTTGCGTTGTTCTTATTTTATTCTTTGTTGAAGCTATATCTAGATAGGCATAATGCACATGTCTGGAGGACTACAAGACAGGATATAGTGCTGCAATCTAGTGTTCTTGCTAATGTATAACATTGTTGCAAAACTGCTGCCATATACTGCTGTAGACAAATGCACGCTCCTTAGCTTACCTTACTGCTTTGCAACAAAGGATAACATGTAAACAAAGACAATGTCGTAATAGAAGTAAATTAGAAAGTTGTTTAAAATTGTATGTTCTATCTGAATCATGAAATTTTTTTTTTTTGGTTTATGTTCCTTTAATGTCCAACTCACTCACCTACAGAAATGAGCATAAAAAAACCTGTTAAAGGGACAGGACATTTCAGCCAAAATTGAAATCCACGTGGATGCATTTCAGTTTTGGATAGAAGCATTTGTGTAATATACATGGATTAGCAAAATAGTTTATAATAAAATATATTGCTATTTCAAAGTGTATTTAAATATGCACCGTGCACCAGCATTTTAAACACAGCACTTGCTCAGAGAGCTTAATGTGCTTGTACCAAATCGTTATGACCCAATTTGTTAATTGCTAACATAATACAAGCTCCACTAGCGCCCTGAGCAGCTGCAGTATTTAAAACGTTGATGCAATGAGAATATTTAGCTATGCTTCACATGCACGTGCAGAGATAACTGTTAACACTTAAACAGTGATAACTTTTACTAGAAGCATTTTTGCCAATACATGTGTATTCCAAATACATACCCCCCAACTGTCCCGATTTTCGCGGGACAGTCCCGATTTTAGGGGTCTGTCCCTCTGTCCCGAGTTGCTAGCCATCTGTCCCGATTTGCCCCAGGCATTAAAAAAAAAAAAAAAATTTTTTTTTTTTTAAATTCTGTTGGGCCCATACTAAGAAGCAGCTGGCTTTGCTTTCACAGGGTTAGATACCTGTTTCCCTGTGGAAAAGGAATGGTGTGTGGGTTAAGCAGGAGTAAGAAGGCTGTATACACTCTGACCACAGGTAATGGTGACCTCTCTAACCTACCTCTGGTAGTGATGACGTCTAACCCCTGGGGATAATACTAGCATGCCTTCAGTTTTATACAATGAGCAGTGCTAATACCAGGGTAACGAACAGTGGCAGCCGCAGACTGCCAGCTAATGTGCTTGCCAACCCCAGGACCCCATACAATGAATGTAGTGCGTGTGTCTATCTGTATCCATAACTGTGTGTGTGTATCTGCATGTATAAGTGTATGCTATGTAGTGTGTGTGTGTATCTGTATGTATAAGTTTATGCTATGTAGTGTGTGTGTGTCTGCATGTATAAGTGTATACTATGTAGTGTCTGTGTATCTGCATGTATAAGTGTATGCTGCCTGTACAAGTGTATGCTATGTAATGTGTGTGTGCATCTGCATGTATAAGTGTATACTATGTAGTGTGTGTGTATCTTCATGTGTAAGTGTATGCTATGTAGTGTGTGTATCTTCATGTGTAAGTGTATGCTATGTAGTGTGTGTATATCTGCATGTGTAAGTGTATGCTATGTAGTGTGTGTGTGTATCTGCATGTGTAAGTGTATGCTATGTAGTGTGTGTGTATCTGCATGTATAAGTGTATGCTATGTAGTGTGTGTGTATCTGCATGTGTAAGTGTATGCTATGTAGTGTGTGTATCTGCATGTGTAAGTGTATGCTATGTAGTGTGTGTATCTTCATGTGTAAGTGTATGCTATGTAGTGTGTGTATATCTGCATGTATAAGTGTATGCTATGTAGTGTGTGTGTGTATCTGCATGTATAAGTGTATGCTATGTAGTGTGTGTGTATCTGCATGTGTAAGTGTATGCTATGTAGTGTGTGTGTATCTGCATGTGTAAGTGTATGCTATGTAGTGTGCTACTGTGCATTTTTGCTGACTTTAAAGGCCAGAATCTAGAATATTAATGGGGAATGCAGAGAGCAGTTTTAAAGAATTTATTATTAAATGTCCAATTAAGATAAAAATATTTAGCAATGTCTTTGCAAAGGATAATTAAATACATAGCTCACATAGCCATACCAGTGGTTTGAGCTTGTGTTTGATTTGCTGCCTAAGTGTATTAAAATCTATGACTTTATTTAGAATTTTATTTATATTACTTTGGTCTTATGATTTTTTAAGCCCCGCCCACCACATTTCATTTTTTTTACCGCAGGGGGGGGGGGGGGGAGTGTCCCTCTTTTGAATTTTGAAATGTTGGGAGGTATGCAAATATGTTTCTATTCAAATACATAATTCATGTATGTGCATTTAAATTTTGACTGGAATATCCCTTTAATGACAAAGTTTAAAGGGACAGTAAAAACCTTGTATTTAGTAAGGTAAAAATACATTTCTACTGTGTTAATATGGAATGATATATCAGCCAAGTTTCAACAATTATAAAACAAATTAACATACTTTTTACTTCAAGTATGTTTCTATAGCCCAACTTCAGCCACTATTTGCCTTATTTGGAGGAGCCAATCTGTGCTTGAGTCTTCAGACAACAAGGCTAGTCATAATGTTATGAAGAAAAGTACATTTTTTAACAGTTATCAGCTAAAGCCAATTAAGGAACTATATGTAGCAGAGTTAGCCTTAAGAAGTCAGCAGGTTGCATATCAAGTTATGAGAATTAGAACATCCTCAATTTTTAGAGCAAATTTACATGAAAAGGGAGAAAAATAAATAATTGAACATTTATTGCAAGTTTTTTTTATAACACATAACTACAATTTTATATAAAAAAAAAAATATAAAATCATAAAAATCTGTACTCAAGTCACCTAATCCATGCATACAGCACAAGCCTAATATGTTTTAATATGAATAATATGAATAGAAAATTCATTTAATTAGCAGAGTCAGCTTCCTGTGGGAAATGCCTGGTGATACATTTTGTGTTTGATTATAGGTCTCCATTTCAATATGATTGTCATGCGGTGACTGTACTTCTGCAGGTGTTCGCTTCTCAGAATAATGACACCTTAAATTCATTTGCTTTAATCTAAAAATATTGTTGGTTTCTAGCTTGTCTAAGGTCCAGTGGGAAATCACTTCTAAGGTCCTAATTGAGGAAAAGGATATATTTGGGATTTAAATGTTGTAAATAAACACCAAGAGGGGCGGATTTGTGAGCTACGTTACATAGTGTGAAATGTGCAGCTGTCTCTGTGATCATTTTATTCTCTAAACTGCCAAAGGGCCTTTAATCTGCTGCCGCCATATGAACGTCAGGGCAAGACATCTTAAACGTATGGCAATCTACTGTATGTTATTTACCCTGTAGATATTTAAATATACAAAATTATGTCTGCATTTACAGGGATTTATTTTGGAATATGGTCTTGAAATTATGATAATCTAAGACCATTTGTGATTATATCATATTATTTTCATATTCTTGCCTCCATGCCTTTAATAAAAATAAAAGATGTCTGTATATTATAACCTTGAAAAATCATGTGTAAAATAATATCATTGTATAGAGGTTTATACCTCCCAACTGTTCCGCATAATGCAGAATTGCCACGGGTTTGGAGGTCTGTCCCGCAGTCTTAGATTGTCCCAGTTTTAAGGGACTATATTAGCCCCGTGCTCTGACTAAGTGGGCAATACACGTCCACTATCCTCCTGTGACTCTGCCCCCTCTTGGCACACCCACAAAATAATGGCAGGCTCTTTTTAACCTCTTGAGTCCTAGATCGCCAGCCATCAATGCTGGGAGGTATAGAGGTGACCATAATGTACCTTTTTGTTACTATTATGCTTTTTTCTTTTGAGCTTCTCAAAGGGACATGCAAGTCAAAATTAAATGTTTATGATTTATATAGATTTGTGCAATTTAAACAAATTTTCCTATATATTATTTTATTTTTTTCGGAATATCATCTTTTTCTCTTGGTATACTTTGTTGAACGTTACCTAATTTCCATGAGAATATACTGAGGTAGGCTTAGGAAAAGGCACATGTCTTGAGTACTATGTGTATTGTTACAAACATTGGCCTTGATCACAATCTTTATGATATGGCTCCCAACATCGAGTTTTTTCTTTCAGCCACTATTGTTAGCGTGTTTTTTGAGTGATCACAATCCCATATGGCTTTGGCTAATAGATATGCACTCAGCAGTTTCATTCACTGTTGAATGTGATAGAAGGCAGCCCCTGGTGGCTGATTTAGGAGCCAAAATTATTCTTGGGAAGTGCAACAAAATGATCACAGGAATATAAACTTGCATTTCATACAGATTACATACCGTTCACCCTATCTAATCCATTAGGGTGTTTCTCTGGTACAAGTGGAACTTGGATGTTATGTCTCTGTGTCTGTTTCACTTATAGGGATAGGAAAGTGAAAATTAAACTTGCATGGTTCGGATAGAGCATGCCATTTTTTTTTATATTGTTTATTTATAATCCAAGACACTACAAGGCAAAAAATAAAAATAGTATTTGTTGTCATGTTGAATAAATAAAAAAATGGTAAAGCATGCCATATTCCACAAGTTTCACAAATATTCATTTATACAATACTGTTTTAGTTTTTATGTCATATATGATATAGTTTCATTGTACACTATTCAACAAATAAATTCAAAGCAGCCAATTATCTCTGACGGTGTTTTGGGAGTTTATACACCACCGTTTCCCGCTATGCAAACCAAGGAAAAGAGAAAAAAAAAAAGTAAGAAAAAAGAGAGGAGAGAGGAAAAAAAGAAAAAAGAAAAGGGGAACACACCCGGCTGCCCTCCTCCGCCCAGAACATGTCATTTTAAGACACTTCTAAATTCACTTCTATTTTCAAATGTGCTTTGTTGTCTTAGTATCCTTTGTTGAAAAAGAATACGCACATATACTACACTAGTGGGAGCTAGCTGGCGATTGGTGCCTGCACACATCTGTGTGTGTTTATACATCTGTGTGTGTTTATACATCTGTGTGTGTGTTTATACATCTGTGTGTGTATACGTCTGTGTGTGTGCGTGTGTATACATGTGTGTGTATACATATGTGTGTGTATACATATGTGTGTGTATACATATGTGTGTGTGTGTATACATATGTGTGTGTATTTGTGTGTGTGTATTCATGTGTATTTGTGTGTATTCATGTGTGTATGTATGTGTGTGTGTATACATATGTGTATGTGTGTGTGTATGCATATGTGTGTGTGTATGCATATGTGTGTATACATATGTGTGTGTATTCATGTGTGTATTTGTGTATGTATACATGTGTATGTGTGTGTATACATGTGTGTATGTGTAATTTTGTGTGTGTGTGTGTATATGTATACATATGTGTGTAGATAGATAATATGTATGTATGGTACATGACATGATTTTATAAGTTCATTTCACTTGTGAAATGTGATTGTCTTCATGTAGTGTTACCAGGAATGATACAATTGTGCTCTTCACAGACTGTTTTTCCCTGCTATGCTGTCTGGCAAAGAGAATAGGGCATTTGATTACACTGCGCTGTATGTGATGGAGTGCTCACATCTGAAGTAACATAGTCTGCTCTGTAAGCTGCCTTGTACAGCTATTGATTCAGAAGAGCTCAGGGGCCCTCTTAATAAAAGTAATATGACAGCACTTGAACAGTGTGACAAAACTATAGATTATGAGACACAGAGGGCTGCATGATGCCATTAAAAATAAATGTAGTAATTAGTTTGTCTTTTAAATATTTATCTTTCCACAAGGCCCTGCAGATCTAATTGAGTAATTGATACAGACCCTTTAACATCTGATGCATTTATTTTTTAACAATATTGTCTGTTTTTTAAGCTTTTATTTTATTATCTTTTTTATCATGTTACTTTCACAAACTGTTTTCTATTGGTTGCACCATATTTGGAGGAATGTTTTCCTGTTGTAAATTAAACAATTTAATTATAACTTCTCCTTATAGTGCATTCTATAATGGCTGTAAAGCATAACCTTTGTTCTGGCAATAGGAGAAATAGGGGTCTTTCTACAAAGGTCTACCAACATATGCAAGTGTTCCCTGATGTTACCCCATGGATATTTGTAATGTTATACTATTGATGGGATCCTCCTAGATTCTGGCTTTCCTCTCACAAGGAATTATGTTTTCTGTTTTTCGTATCTTGATTCTTCACTGGAATACTATATTGCCACTGTTTGGCAAGTCTGGTGGGGTGAGTACCTATACCCATACTCTCCCCTCCCCCCCCTTAATCCTTGAGTCAGTTTAATTCCTACCTGTTTGGATAAAGGTAGACTGAACTGGAGCTCTGTTTGATTAGTGTTGGTTGATTTGTACAGATAAGTTAAAAAGGTTTTAACACGTTTAGTACAGAACTCTTGCTACTACCAGGCGTCAACCACCCCAGACCATTGTTAGAACATCTGCTTGGAACATTGTAAGTGGCTCCAACATACGGACACCCCTGTACACTTTACAGGATTTTAGTTTTCCTAATAGATTTATACACTGTGGCTGATTCGCGTTGAAAATATTAATTAACCTCACCTATACAGTGGGTAAAATTTATTAAGATTGCAGGAGGACAGGCTCGCAAATAGAGAACCTGTCCTCCTGCAATCATCACATGTTCTGCATCATGTTTACAATTGCACAGGAGCTGTCAATCACACCAAACAAGTGAGAGTCAGGCTGATTGATCTTCTGGTAGAGAGGCAAAAAAATCAGTTTTGCTTCTTAAATTTGTGGCTGCAGGCTTGCTCATGCTCTGCATAGCCTCAAGAGCTGCACGTGCAGCTTAATAAATTGTCTTCAGTGTGAGCTTATAGAAGCAGACGGGATAGTGTTGGGAGTTCTCTAGCTTCTTAGTTATCTTTGCTATGTTGATCACATTCAGGTAAAGTAGTTGTCACGGCAGGGGTGCACCAATACACCAATACAACCTCTGCCGTGAAGCTCTAAGGGGACAAGGGGTTATGAGGGGTTAATTACTACAAAACCCCTTTACACTATACAAAGTATAACAAATGTACAACACAGGGTTAACTAAACTTAACAGTATACATAAACCATGCAGGGCTAATTGCCAGCCTCTGCCTCTAATTTGCCAAACACTGGACTATTTGCCCAGCTGCGGCAGTGAAGAGAGTGCAGGCATGAAGGGGTTATCAACACCTGGTCTGCAGCTACAGTATCCCAATTCACTACCAGGGCCCATAAGCCACCCAATTTAACCCTCAAATCCTACCTACACCACCCCAACAATCAATGTTCACAAAAGCTGTGACAACAGGGAAAGTGCGGGTTTGAAAGAATTAACCACACAGGGTCTCCAGATGCCTTATCCTAAATCCTTACTAGTTTAAAACAAACAAAAAATGTTTACAGTGCATAAAAAAATGAAAAAGAAATACAAACATTACTGCCCAGTTTTCTTCCATAAGCGAGTGAGAGTACAGGAGCCATTACTCCTGGGATTCAACTCCTGGTCACTAGGAGGAAGCAAAGATACACTATACTATTTCACAAGCTTTTAATCCCACTCACCTCACTGTATCCCAGTCCCTATATTTGCCAGTATCTTTGCAGCTGGGTAAGCACAGTAGAGTTGGTGCACATCAGGTAGGTACCTCAAGCACTCAAATAGGCTGCAAGCTATTAGGATGTACATATAATTATGTGTATCATAGCCAGAAGACATATATCTACATTACTTACATAGATTTGCCATCCATATACAGTATTATTTAATGACACACTATTTAATGTGTATTGGGGGTCAATGCTTGACTGTTTGAGGGAACCTTTCTGGATATATTTATTTTTTCTTTATGTACTAGTAGTTTTCACTTTTTTTCATTATACTATCCGCAACACATACTCAATAGCGCAGCACAGCCATTACCACAGTATTACACTATATCCTTTTTAATACTCCTTAGGTACGATAACAAGCCATACTCTCAATTTCTAGTATTGCTCCTATTTTCTATTAGCTTATTTGGGATCTGCCATTAGTGCTGATAATGCTATAGTTACGAAGGCTCAGGAGCTGGGAGCTAGCTGCTTTTTGTTGGCTGCACATATATACCTCATATAATCGGCTTACCGTTGTGTTCAGCTAGCTTCTAGTAGTGCATTGCTGCTTCTTCATTAAAGGATACCAAGCAAAATTGTTAATGGAAATAAACTGGAAGTTTTTGTTTGTTTTTTAAATTGTATGCTATATCTGAATCATGAAAGAAAAATAAATTGGGTTTCATGTCCCTTTAAATATTCAGCAGCGTTCTCCCCAGGACCTTTTAAGCTGGTGCACTCAGCATACAAGTCTCCACACTGGTAGCTCCACTCACGTCCTGATAACAGACACAGGAGCTCAATGGATGTAAGGATGCCGACCTTAGTCGGCCCTTGGCTCACGGGTCTCCCCACTAGTAGCTACGCACCAAGGAGTTCCTGGCCATAGACGGATACCATTGCAAGCTAGTGGGAAGCTGAGAAGTCCCTGCCTATCCATATAGCACCTGTAGGTGCTAGTCTTTTGTGCGTAGTGCTTGATATCTTTCCTATGTATATTGGATTGCGCTATGTACCGCCCCTGTATTTGTTGGGGGGGGGGTTGTTTTTTTGTTTTTTATAGATTTCTGCTTATAGCTGTTATGAAGAGCCTGTGAGACTATTCTACAGGGAGCAGCCTGTATCTTTGGTGAATTTACTATTCTCCTACTGATTTGATTAAAAGGGACAGATGTATTCTCATAGACCGGAGGGTGTGCTCCCTCTGTTGTATGAGAATACATTTGTCTCTTTTAATCCTGATTTAGTTGTTTGAACCCTACATGTAGCTTTGTGGTAAAACTTAAAGGGACACTGAAACCAATTTTTTTTCTTTCATGATTCAGATAGAGCATGCAATTTTAAGCAACGTTCTAATTTACTCCTATTATCAATTTTCCTTCATTCTCTTGCTATCTTTATTTGAAAAGCAAGAATGTTAGTTTAGAAGCCGGCCCATTTTTGTTTCACAACCCACCAATAAACAAGTGCTGTCCGGGGATCCTGAACCAAAAATTTGTTGGTTCCTTACCTTAGATGCCTACTTTTTAAAATAAAGATAGCAAGAGAACAAAGAAAAATTGATAATAGAAGTAAATTAGAAAGTTGCTTAAATTGAATGCTCTATCTGAATCATAAAATAAAAAAATTGGGTTTAGTGTCCCTTTAAGCTCTACAATTTTGCAAATGCAAAATTCGCAGGTCAGCTCTAGCATGCAACAATTGATACATTTAAGAACAGCCTTGGAGGGTTGCCCTAACAGCCCCCAGAATTATCTCTCTGGGTAGAAACTGTTTTTCTCTGCATATTTGCTAAGAGAGATTTTAAAGTCTACTTGAACATTTTGAATGTTTAAAAAGATATATAATCCATTTATTATCCATTCCCCAGTTTTGCATGACCACCATGTTTATATTAATACACTTTTTACCTCTGTAATTATGTCTTATCTCTGTTCTTTTGACAGCCAATCGTTGCTGACTCATAAATAACTCCACAGGAGTGAGTACAATGTTATCTATATGGCACACATGAACTAGCACTTTCTAGCTGTGAAAATGCACTGAGTTAAGAGGCGGCTTTCAAAGGCTTAAAAATTATCATATGAGCCTGTAATGCTCGTGGGATATTCCTCTATCAAACCAAACTTGGTCAGTAGTCTTCTTATCCCGGCGTCAAGTAGAGTAGAGTGATAGGGAATATCCCAGAGCAGAGAAAGTTTGTAAAATGAGGTAAGCAGTACTCCCAGTAGGCAGGGCAGTCCTTAGCGGCAATAGGAAGGAAATCCGGCAGAATAGCAGTCCAGGGGTAAGCCAAAAGAAGGACCAGGACCAGGCAGGAGTCGGCAAAAAAGGAAATCCAACGGTATAACAGTTTAGGGGTAAACCAATAGAATGGTCAGACAAGCAGAGTTCAGCAACAGTATATCAATCCAGCAGTTTAGGGGTTAACAGAGAGAGTGATCAGACAAGCAGAGTTCAGCAACAGTATATAAATCCAGCAGCTTAGGGGTTAACAGGCAGAGTGGTCAAACAAGCAAAGGTCAGCAGCAGAATAACAGTCCAGCATACAGCAACAATAACACCCAAGAGCACACTAAGTAACACTTATACTTGGGCAGTGCATGTAAGCACTGCAGGTACTTACTTAGGAGCCGATTCGGGCCAAGGAGGACACTGTGTGGTGAAGATGTCATCGCTGCACGCTCTGAAGCACCGCCTGCAGCCAAAGTGAGCAGCGGCGGGACAGCCTACCTATATTTAGCTTTCAACATAGAATTTAAAGAGTACAAAACAAATGTGATGATAAAATTAAATTGAAACGTTTTTTAAAATTGCATGTCCAATCTGAATCATTAAAGTTTAATTTTTACTTTACTGTCCAATGTCCTTTTAAGTAGTTTAGGTGATCAAGACCCTAATCTTGATCTGTCATTCAATTGGATTTGATTTTTCTACTTCTGATAAATCTTTATATACATTCCCTATTCCCAAAGCCATTTTGAGAATTTATTTCCTAGAAATATGCTACCCCAGTTCATAAAAATACTCTATCAGCTTATTTTGTAGAGCTTTGGGGAATCTTTTTTTTTTCCAAGATCTACATGACAATTAACATTTTAGCCATAATATTTACTATTCTCTTGTTTCTGCTGTCGGAGATTTTAAAAATTCTTTTAATCTTCTTAAGCCAGCAATTTCTTTATTTTACATTTATCAAGGTCTGGCGGACCTGATCCGACAGTGCGAATCAGGTCCGCCAGACCTCGCTGAATACGGAGAGCAATACGCTCTCCGTATTCATCATTGCACCAGCAGCTCACAAGAGCTGCTGGTGCAACGCCGCCTCCTGCAGACTCGCTGCTAATCGGCCACTAGCAGGGGGTGTCAATCAACCCGATCGTACTTGATTGGGTTGATTTCCGGCGATGTCTGTCTGCCTGCTCAGAGCAGGTGGACAGGTCTTTGTGACCGCTGCTTCATAACTGCGGTTTCTGTCAAGTCTGAAGACTCACCAGAAACAGGGGCCATCAAGCTCCTTTCGGAGCTTGATAGATAGGCCCCTGTGGCTCATTTAATGGTTAGTAGACCTTCTCTGTTTTTTTCTGGGTAAGCATTAATCCTTGGTTACATATCATTGTTCTACAGCAGGGGTGTCCAAACTTTGCTCTCCAGAGGTTTTGGAACTACATTTCTCATGATGCTCAGCCAGCATTTTATCTAGCTGAGCATCATGGGAAATGTAGTTCCAAAACCTCTGGAGAGCAAAGTTTGGACACCCCTGTTCTACAGTGAATGGAGGAGCTTTAAGTCTAAAGGAAATTACAGATTGTTTTTTTTTAGCCATGTCCACTCCTCAGCCCATCTGGGAACCTAATTTTTTCTCTTTTTCACAAACTATAGATTTTTCCAGAGCTGCCTGGAAGTCTAGTGGTGTTTGGAATACAACCAAACCATCTAAGAACCATTCTTACACTTGTAAATTACTTAAATCACAAAGCCAGGGTTTATTCTGGTAGATGGCAAGTTATTCCTTTCTCAAACGGCCTAATTGCATTATATCTAAAATCTCTATATTGTATGGGCATGTTTGCTTATTGTTTAAGGTTATTATGGCCTCTTTTCTGAAAGATCGTGTACAAGAGTTGTTTTTTTTGTCTCAGTCCTTCACCTGAAACCTAGGAGCTGATAGTGTTTGCTTCCAGTTTTTAGAATAAGATTAAGGACTTTAATCCAGTTTGTTCTTGTCCCTATGAAAAAGGTAAATAGATTTGAAGGATGCTTTTCTTCATATTCCTATCCTTAAGGACCATCACCAGTTCCTAAATTTGTCCTTCTAGACAAACTCTTTTTGTGTGTGGCTCTTCGTTTGGAACTTACTATAGCTTCCAGACATTTTGCATGGGTTCTGGGAACTCCTTTGTATTTTATAAGATCTCAATGTATTTCATTGGTTCCATTTATGGAAATTATTTTGGTTCCTATTGCATGCTTTCCCGTTGGCTGTATTTTTAGCAAGTTTACTGTTGTTCTTTACAGACCTGGTGGGAGAATCAATTTGTAGAAATTTCTTTGTACTCCGTTATAAGTTTTATTTCTGAGAGTCTTTGTAGACTGTACCATGCAACTTTAGATTATGGATCAATGCAGATCCAAGTTCAAACAGCTGTTTCCTCAGGCGGCGAGGATACCGATTAATATCTTTGTACTTTGTACAATCTTCTTTTTTCTCAGACTTGGCCATTTTCTCACATGAAATGCTTGTCCCAGTCAGACAGTATCACTTCTGTGATATATTTTTATTTTTGGAAATTAAAAATATGAAGGAAGCCTATTTGTCTTGGACTGAATATTGTTCTATTTCTCAGTTTCTTCATTGGGGGATGTTTGTCTACTTCTAGGGGTTATCTACCAGTTTATGAATCAATTATGTAGTTCACATTTAGACTTTTTTGGTCTCTTGTTTTAAAGGGACACTGCACCCCATTTTTTTCTTTCATGATTCAGATAGAGCATGCAATTTTAAGCAGCTTTCTAATTTACTCTTATTATGAATTTTTCTTTATTCTCTTGCTATCTTTATTTGAAAAAGAAGGCATCTAAGCTATTTTTAGATTCAGTACTCTGGACAGCACTTGCTTATTGGTCAATTAAATTAATTCAACAATCGGCAAGAACAACCCAGGTTGTTCACCAAAAATGGGCCGGCATCTAAACTTACATTCTTGCTTTTCAAATAAAGATTCTATGAAAATGAAGAAAATTTGATAATTGGAGTAAATTAGAAATTTGCTTAAAATTGCATGCTCTTTCTGAATCAAAAGAAAAAAATTGGGTTCAGTGTCCCTTTAACCTCCCTATTCCAGATGCTTTGCCAAAACCTTGAAAACTTAATCTCAATTCTTTGGGCTTCACCTGTTGTAGTACCCAGAGTTTTAGTTACAATCAAACACTGTTGCTAATCTTTAATTCTGACTGCTCCAGCTTGATCATAAAGAACTGGTTATGCAAACTTAAAATTGATGTTTAGTCTTCCTAATCTGTGTTTAAAACGGAGTCAATGTCCTTCTTTTTCTGTTATCTCAGGCCTATCAATTTAATGGCCTAGAGATTGAACTCTTTATTCATCTCTATCAGACCTTATTTGGACTAAGCAGCCTGTAGCAAGTTTCTTCTTATATAAGGTCTCTTGACATTTTGATTTTTGTCCTAGATCTTGTCAAAGTCAGTCTAACTTATTATTATTATTATTATTATTATTATTATTATTTATTACATTTATTTTACTTTCTATTAGGATAAGGTATTCTATGTGTTTTTTTGCAGTCAGGATGTTGTTGTTCCTTTACATATAATTTAAAAATTATTTAGTTTATGGTTCATTTAATTTGTCCACGCTAGTTAGTGGGCTAGAGTTGTTACTTTAGCTTCATGGATAAAGTAGTCATTAAGTATGGCTTTTTTGGAAGTAGGATATTTCCTTCCGGAAGTTTTACAGTCTATTCTAGTAGATAAGTTCTACTTTGTTGTTTTTTTTAAAATGAGGCGTCTGTTAAATAGTTTGCACAGCAGCAACTCGATTTTCTTTTGGGATTTAGTTTGACAAGAAAGTCCCACAGTCTTAGTGGCTGGTTAAATAGGTGCCTGCCTTAACTTCTCCCTACATGGGGTCCAAAGAAAAAAGTACAATGTTTTCAAAGTAGTCTAGCTGCAGACTGGAGCTCCACTCTAGACAGGAAACATGTGACCTCCACTGACTCTAGAAACATGTGACCTACACTCAAAGCTTTTTCTTTTTATCAACTTTAATGTAACAAACAACCTATAGACAATCATTCTGAAAACAAAACATTTTGCAGTTTTCTTGTTCTTCTTAATGTGCACTCACAGTTGTTTATGCTGATTGTCATTTATAAGGTAACCACTGTGAGTGCACATTAGGAAGAACAAGAAAGCTGCAAAATGTTTTGTTTTCAGAATGATTGTCTATAGGTTGTTTGTTACATTAAAGTTGATTTAAAAAAAAAAAAGCTTTGAGTGGAGGTCACATGTTTCCTGTCTAGAGTGGAGCTCCAGTCTGCAGCTAGACCCTTCTCAATGTTTTAGGCCAATGCGAGGCCCTTAGTTATGTATGTAGCATTGGCCTGAAACTTTGTACTTTTTTCTTTGGACCCCATGTAGGAAAATAAAGGTCTGTTCTAAAAATTTGGAGGCTGGAATCTACTATTTGATGTTGCAGAGAAGGATCTCATCTCCATTAAACCAAATCGCTTATCCCCTCTCTTTTCTTGTGCCCTCTGGAATGCACGCTCTGTCTGTAACAAACTTACAACTGTTCACGACCTGTTTGTTTCTAACGCTTTCAATCTTCTAGCAATTACTGAAACCTGGCTTTCTTCCTCTGGCACTGCTTCCATTGCTGCTCTAACGCACAGCGGTCTCCACTTTAGCCACACACCTAGGCCAGGTGAGAGACATGGTGGCAGTGTTGGAATCTTACTGTCCCCTTCCTGCTCCTATCAGCACCTCCATCCTCATCCATCTCTCTCCTTCTCCTCCTTTGAAGTCCATTGCATCCGCATTTTCTCTCCCCTCTCCCTCAAGGTGGCAGTTATCTATCGCCCCCATGGACCAACCTCCCAATTCCTCGACAACTTTGCTGCCTGGCTTTCTCACTTTCTCTCTACAAATACAACTGCTATAATCTTAGGGGACTTCAACTTCCCCATTGATAACCCATCTACCCCTGCTGCCTCTAAACTTCTCTCACTCACAAACTCCTTTAGTCTTTCACAATCCACCCTATTCCCTACTCACCGTGACGGACACTCTCTTGATCTGGCATTTCCCATCTCAGACCACCATCTGCTGACCTATAATCTCAATGTACAGGCTAAACTTATTTCTACCCCCCGCCTCCGCACCTGTAGAAATCTGCACACTGTGGATCGTCTCCAACTTTCTAACCTTATTCAAAAACGCCTTCCCAACACTTCCACGGTATCCTGCCCTGACCTTGCTACAAACCACTATAACAATACTTTCTTCTCTGCACTCGACACCCTTGCTCCTCCACAAATACGCAAAACCGCACGTCGTCAGCTCCAGCCCTGGCACTCTCAGCAAAAATGCTCCCATGCTGCTGAACGTGCCTGGAGGAAATCCCGCTCTGAACACGATTTCCTACACTATAAGTTAATTCTTTATTCTTACTCCTCTGCCCTTCACTTAGCCAAGCAAAACTACTTCTCTTCTTCTCATATCTTCTCACTCCTCAAACCCTAAACGTCTCCTCCACTTTCAACACTCTCCTCTATCCACCTGCACCACCCCCCTCATCTGACTTTAGTGCTCAAGACTTGGCAGATTACTTTTTCAACAAAACACTTACCATCAGAAGCAACATCCCACCACAAGACTGCAACCTTTCATCTCCGCCCGCGGTCACCCCCTCCAACACTCTCAGTACCTTCTCCCCAACCTTTGAGAATGAAGTGAGTTCCCTAATATCTTCCTCACACCTCACTACATGCCCCCTTGACCCTATCCCTTCACATCTAATACCCTCTCTGTCCTCTACCCTCACCCCAGCTCTTACATATTCAACCGATCCCTTACTACTGGTTCATTTCCATCATCCTTCAAACATGCAAAGGTCACCCCCATCCTCAAAAAACCCTCCCTCAACCCCAATTCTCCTGCAAACTACTGCCCCATATCACTACTTCCGCTAGCTTCTAAAGTCCTGAAAAAAATTGTTTTTGATCGCCTAAAACACTTCCTATCCTCCAACTCATTGTTTGACCCCCTGCAATCTGGCTTCTGTCCCCAACACTCAACTGAGACTGCCCTCACCAAGGTTACTAACGATCTTCTTTCTGCTAAAAACAATGGACACTATTCTATACTTATCTTACTTGACCTGTCTGCTGCCTTTGACACTGTTGACCATCCCCTCCTCCTACGGACTCTCAGCTCCCTTGGGCTCTGTGACATTGCCCTCTCCTGGATCCACTCTTATCTCTCTAATAGGTCCTTTCCTGTCTCATTTGCTGGTGACTCATCCTCTCCACTGCCTCTGTCTTTTGGAGTACCTCAAGGCTCTGTTCTAGGCCCTCTACTCTTCTCTATTTATACTTCCTCACTGGGTAAACTGATTAGTAGCTATGGCTTCAACTATCACCTCTATGCTGATGATACTCAGATCTACCTATCCACCCCTGCACTCTCTCCTTCTGTCCTTTCCCACATCAGCCGCTGCTTATCTGGCATTTCTTCCTGGATGGCCTCTCACCACCTAAAAATCAACATGTCCAAGTCTGAGCTTCTTCTAATCCCCCCAACTAATTCTACTCCAGTTTCTAACTTTACTATCACTGTCGGTGACACCACTATCTCCCCATCACCCCAAGTCCTCTGCCTTGGAGTTACACTCGACTCCAATCTGTCCTTCATATCACACATCCAATTGCTCTCTTCATCCTTTCGCAACCACCTACGCAATATCTCCAAAATTCGTCCTTTTCTGAGTGCTGAAGCTACTAAACAGCTAATCCATTCCCTAGTAATTTCCTGGCTTGACTACTGTAACAACCTACTAACTGGCCTTCCTCTCTCCCGCCTCTCCTCCCTTCAATCCATCCTAAATGCCTCTGCTAGGCTAATCCACCTCTCCCGACGCTCTGTATCTGCCGCACCCCTTTGTGAGTCCCTTCACTGGTTCCACATTCACAGCAGAATTAAATTAAAAATTCTCACTCTGACCTACAAAGCCCTTACCAATGCAACCCCCATACCTGTCCTCACTCATCAACAAATATACTCCAGCCCGTCCCCTAAGATCCAACAACGATCTACTCCTTGCCTCTTCTACCATCACCTCCTCTCATGCTAGACTACAGGACTGCTCTAGTGCGGCACCAACCCTCTGGAATTCACTTCCTCGTGCTGTCAGACTTTCCCCCAACCTCTCCTCCTTTAAACGCTCCCTAAAGACCTTCTTGTTCAGGGAAGCCTATAACCAAATCAGTAACTAATGAATTCCACTTGCCTAATAGTTGCCCTCATCTAACTTCACACTAACATCATTCCCACCTTTGCAGTCCCCACCTCCTGTTTCTCACCCTCCTACCCATTTAGATTGTAAGTTCCCACGGGAACAGGGCTCCCAATTCCTCCTGTATTTGTTTGTTAAATTTTTTCTGGTGTCTCATATTGTACTGTCCTTTTATCTTTGTTACCTATGAACAGCGCTGCAGAATCTGTTGGGGCTTTATAAATAAAGAATAATAATAAGGACCTGGCAAGTCTATGATTCCATGTCCCAGTGATAAAGCTGTTTTCCACTATGGCTGATAATTATCTTTTTCCCTCCCATTTACTCACAGACTTAACAGCTTGGGTATTAGATCCCAGCAGTAATAGCTCATGGACTCTTACCACCTTATGAAAGAAAACAAAATTTATGCTTACCTGATAAATACACCTCTTTCATGGTGGTGAGAGTCCACAAGACCTGCCCTCTTTTTATATTCTTCTAGTTGGTGGCAGTTTTAGAATGCACCTCATTTACCTTGCTTTTTCCTTTCCTACTTGTCTATTTTTCTCCTTTTCTCATCTTTACGTTAGACTAGGTAGGATACCAGAGAGGTGAGAGGGATTAAAAGCTTGTGGAATATTGGGTATCTTTGCCTCCTCCTAGTGGCCAGGAGTTGAATCCCAGTAATGGCTTGTGGACTTTTACTACCATGAAATGAATTATAAGGTAAGCATCAATATAGTTTTTTTTATGTGAGTACTAAGTGCTTCCGTATATGTGTCTGGGTGCCATCTTATAGTATTTAAGTGTTAATTCAAGCATTCTGTCTGTTATGCTGTGGCTTATAGAAAGAAGACATTCAGAGCTTCTGTATGTTCTTAGATTTATAATTCTTGGAAAAATTTACTCCAAGTATTCTTTAGTTGGATTGTTTCACTCTTTGTTTTAGCCTGATTATTGACCATTTTTTTAGACCTAATCTCATTTTGCTTCTTTCACCGCTTTGATACCATTGTGCTGAATTAGTATTGTAGGTGTTGGTAGTTGTTTCTAAGTTGGATGCACCTATTTCCAGATTAACCTAATATTGTGCGTTTCTTTTTAAATATATTCTTTTAAATATATTTAATATAGTTTTTTTGTTGTTTTTTCTTTATTCTGCCAGTTGTTATTGAGGCCAGTGCAGCAAGCACCTTGTTTGCTTAAAAGGTGATTGGCTATTCTGGTTCATTTGGGCTAATTATTAACACATTTTGCTTTTATTGAGCTTGGTAACTTTGTTTTGACTAATTTGTGCTGAATGTACAGAGGATTTTATTACTAAAGCTTTGGACTGTTGATTATGGCTCCTAATGTGTTGTTACTGTCAGCCCTGGGGCTAGGACATTCTCTTTGCTGTTTCAGTTTGAATATTCCTAGAAATCTTTGCTAATCAAGTTGTATAACGTCTGATGTTACCTCCCTGTCAGGTTGAGACTTCTTTCACAATGTTGTTTTCTTCACTCCTTTATTTAGATGATCTCTTGATTTTTCTGTATTATTGATTTATCTGTTAATGCTTCATTAAATACATGCCTTAACCTATTAGATTCAGGTCTTTTTCTGCAAGTAGTCCTCACATGATAAATGTTCTTTTAAATGGACAATGAACACGGAGATTGTAATATAAAGTGCTTAAAGGGACACTGAACTCAAATTTTTTCTTTTGTAATTCAGAAAGAGCATGCAATTTTAAGCAACTTTTTAATTTACTCCTATTATCAATTTTTCTTTGTTCTCTTGCTATCATTATTTGAAAAAGAAGGCATTTAAGCTTTTTTTTGGTTTCAGTACTCTGGACAGCACTTTTTTATTGGTGGATGAATTTATCCACCAATCAGCAAGGACAACCCAAGTTGTTTACCAAAAATGGGCCGGCATCTAAACTTACATTCTTGCATTTCAAATAAAGATACCAAGAGAATGAAGAAAATTTGATAATAGGAGTAAATTAGAAAGTTGCTTAAAATTTCATGCTCAATCTGAATCACGAAAGAAAAAATTTGGGTACAGTGTCCCTTTAATTATGCACTTTAAATTATACTTTCATTATGTATTTGTTCCCTTTTTCTGAAAACTGAAAGAGCACATGACAGGCTTCACAAGCCTCACCCTGCTACATATCTGTCCCTAATTTGCAGCTGTCTTATCATTTCTTCTGAAGCCAAATAAAATGAAATTTTGTTAACACAATCACAGTGACAAGCCCTATCTTCTCCATACTCAAATCTGAATTAACTCCTTTAAATAAAGGTATATGGTGGGTGGAATTTGACCATTTAAAAACTATAACAGCAAACAAGGTGTCAATCAGGTCCAACAATGCTCGGGCTATTATGATAAGTTAATCTATAAGAAGAATGCAGAAAAATGTTGTAATCACAGGAGTATTTGTCTACCTTTAAGTCCAAGATTTGGTATGCAATTGTTTCCAAATCTCAGTAAAGTCTCAAATATTTTTATTCTGGTAGAAGTAATTTTTCTCTCCTGATTCTTCCTTGGTCTTGTTAGGGGATAAAAAGTAAAGATTATAGTTGTTTGTCTCTCAGATCAAGCCAGGGATCTTCTCAGGTCAATACTTTTGTTTCTTGAAGAGGTATATGATTTAACCCCTGATGACAAAGATATATACCTACTTTTTGAAAATTGGTTCATTAAAAATGTTATTGTAACGGGCTGAAAAAAATGAAAAAAGACAAGAGCGCAAAGGAGCCTCTCTAAGGGTAAAAGTTTTACTGTGCACTTGATGTAGCGCAATACAAAGAAATATACGTACAAAAGTTAAAATAAAACATGCCGTTATAAGGTTTATGTTTTTTGGTGATATTGTTGGTCACCATACACTATTTGTTCTTACAGGTACTGAAACCATTGTCTCCAAGTGAACTTATTTCACACAATTTAGTTAAACTTGTCTTAATTTCTCACATTCCGTATGTGGGGTTGCAATTTCCTTTCTTTTGGGGATTAATGGCTTTTTAGTTGTTGTTTTTTTGTAACAGAAATGACATTTATTGTAAGGCTGTTAAATAATGATAATAAAAATGAATAAATACAAAAAAAAACAACAAGCAGTGTGTGAAAATATCACCATATGTTTCTCCCCAACAAGCAAAGGTCAGTCTTTTTACAGTTGGCAGTTTGCCGTTTTAGACTCCAGATTTCACACCAGCAGGAAGACTTGTATGCGGCTTGCATAAGTGGAGAAACACGTTAACCTTGGGGCAAAAGTAGTGCCCATCGCCGTACCCTGTGTTTGTACATAGAATTGTGATTCAAATTGGAAATAATTATGTGATAAGATAAATTCTATTCCTGATCAAATAAATTAAATCTGAGCAGAGGGTAGAGTACTATTAACCATACTTTCCTCAATTGCTTTGATCCCTAAATTGTGGGGGATACATGTGTACAATGCACTAACATCACACGTAATCCATAAAAAGGAATCCTCCCACTTTATGCCTTCAAAAAAATGTATTGCTTGTGTGGTATCTTTTATAAATTATTTTGTTTCTTTGACAAGGGGCTGTAAAAAATAATCAATATATGTTGACAGATTACTTGTCAAAGATCCCACCCCTGATATAATGGGCCTTCCGGGGGGTCCACTAAGGCTTTATGCACCTTAGGTAAATGGTAAAACACTGGTGTGCTGGGATATCTCTCCAAAATAAAATTGAATTCATCATTATTAATGATATGAATTTATCCACCAATCAGCAAGGACAACCCAGGTTGTTCAGCAAAAATGGGCCGGCATCTAAACTTACATTCTTGCATTTCAAATAAATTGAATTGAATGAAGAAAATTTGATAATAGGAGTAAATTAGAAAGTTCCTTAAAATTTCATCCTCAATCTGCATCACGAAAGAAAAATTTTGGGTACAGTATCCCTTTAAAGGGACAGTCTACACCAAAATGTTTCTTATTTAAAAAGATAGATAATCTCTTTATTACCCATTCCCCATTTTTGCATAACCAACACAGTTATATTAATATACGTTTAACTTCTGTGATTACCTTGTATCTAAGCCTCTGCAGACAGCCTCCTTATCTAAGTGCTTTTGACAGACATGTAGTGTAGTCGGGTCTATATATATTTCCTTTTGCAGGCTGTCAGTTTCAGTTTGGGGAGCATGTTTAGGAAGTTATTTTTCTTACCTGGGGTAAGAAAGGGTCACCTTTTTAGGTTTCCAGATAGATTCAGTGTCCATGACTCTGTCCTTAACAGACAAGAGACGAATGAAATTGGTTTCAGCTTTTCG
Source organism: Bombina bombina (assembly GCF_027579735.1). Lineage (NCBI taxonomy): Eukaryota > Metazoa > Chordata > Amphibia > Anura > Bombinatoridae > Bombina > Bombina bombina. The sequence continues at coordinate 696,915,881 of NC_069501.1, forward strand.
AAACCTTCAGTCTCAATCATTCCCTTCAGTGGCTATGTGCATGGAAGTTTTAGGTCTCATGACTGCAGCATCGGACGCGATCCCCTTTTCTCGTTTTCATATGAGACCTCTGCAGCTTTGTATGCTGAGTCAATGGTGCAGGGATTATTCTCGGATATCACAATTGATGTACTTAAATCCCAACATTCAACTCTCTCTGACTTTGTGGTTAGACCATCATCGTTTAATTCAAGGGACCTCTCTTGTTCGTCCTACCTGTACTGTGATCATAACAGATGCAAGTCTTTCAGGTTGGGGAGCTGTCTGGGGATCTCTGACAGCACAGGGCATTTGGAAACCTCAAGAGGCGAGGTTACCAATCAATATTTTAGAACTCCCTGCTATTTTCAGGGCTCTTCAGGTTTAGCCTCTGTTAAAGAGAGAACCATTCATTTGTTTTCAGATGGACAATATCAAAACTGTGGCATATGTCAATCATCAGGGAGGGACTCGCAGTCCCCTAGCTATGAGAGAAGTATCTTGGCTACTTTCTTGGGCGGAATTCAGCTCTTGTCTAATTTCTGCAGTGCTTATCCCAGGTGTAGACAATTGGGAAGCGGATTATGTCAGCCGTCAGACCTTACATCCGGGGGAGTGGTTTCTCCATCCAGATGTATTTTGTCAGATTGTACAGATGTGGGGTTTCCAGAAATAGATCTGATGGCTTCTCATATAAACAATAAACTTCCCAGGTACCTGTCCAGGTCCAGGGATCCTCAGGCGGAGATGGTGGATGCTTTAGCAGTTCCTTGGTTTTACCAACCTGCTTATATCTTTTTCCTCTAGTTCTTCTTCCAAAAGTGATCTCCAAGATCATTATGGAACAATTGTATGTGTTTCTGATAGCACCAGCATGGCCTCACAGGTTTTGGTATGCGGATCTTGTTCGGATGTCCAGTTGCCAGCCTTGGCCACTTCCTCTAAGACCAGACCTTCTGTCTCAAAGACCGTTTTTTCCATCAAATTGTTAAATTTGAAGGTATGGAAATTGAACGCTTAGTGCTTAGTCATAGAGGATTTTCTGAATTAGTGATTAATACTATGATACAGGCTTGTAAGTCTGTTTCAAGGAAGATTTATTATCGAGTTTGGAAGACCTATATTTCATGGTGTTCTTCTCATACATCCTCCTGGCATTCTTTTAGAATTCCTAGAATTTTACAGTTTCTTCAGGATGGTTTGGATAAAGGTTTGTCTGCAAGTACTTTGACGGGACAAATCTCTGCTTTTTCTGTTTTATTCCATAGAAAGATTGCTAAACTTCCTGATATTCAGTGTTTTGTTCAGGCTTTGGTTCGTATCAAGCCTGTTATTAAATCAATCTCTCCTCCTTGGAGTCTTAATTTGGTTTTGAAGACTTTGCAGGCTCCTCATTTTGAGCCTATGCATTCTTTGGATATTAAACTACTTTCTTGGAAAGTGTTGTTTCTTTTGGCTATCTTTTCAGCTTGAATAGTTTCCAAATTGTTTGCTCTGTCTTGTAAGTCTCCTTTTCTGATTTTTCATCAGGATAAGGCTATTTTGTGGACTTTATTTAAATTTCTTCCTAAGGTTGTGAATTCTAACAACATTAGTAGGGAAGTTGTTGTTCCTTCCTTGTGTCCTAATACCAAGATTACTCTTGAAAGATCTTTGCATTATTTGGATGTTGTAAGAGCTTTGAAATATTATGTTGAAGCTACTAAAGATTTCAGGAAGACTGCTAGTATATTTGTTGTCTTCTCTGGTTCTAGGAAAGGTCAGAAAGCTTCTGCCATTTCTTTGGCATCTTGGTTAAAGCTTTTGATTCATAAGGCTTATTTGGAGGCGGGACAGTCACCGCCTCAGGGGATCACAGCTCATTCTACTAGAACAGGCTCCACTTCTTGGGCTTTTAAGAATGGAGCTTCAGTTGATCAGATTTGCAAAGCAGCAACTTGGTCTTCTTTGCATACATTTACTAAGTTTTACAATTTTGATGTATTTGCTTCTTCTGAAGCAGTCTTTGGTAGAAAAGTTCTTCAGGCAGCTGTTTCAGTTTGATTCTTCTTTTTGTGGATTTATTTTTTTCAGCGGAAAATGGCTGTTTTTATTTTATCACTCCCTTTCTAGTTACTTTTCTGTTGTCTTCTACATCATGGGCATTTCTATCACATGAACATAAAAAAGAATGGTGAGTAGTAACAATTGTATTGCAGTTGTACCCAACAGTTTAATATTCCTTTAATGTTGAGTGACTGATGATGCAGACCGGTCATGATGCAGATTTTCATGTCAAGTTTATCACTTAACATTTCTTTCCTAAGATATGGAGAGTCCACAACGTCATCAATTACTAGTGGGAAATATATCTCCTGACCAGCATGAGGAGGCAAAGAGCACCACAGCAAAGCTGTTAAAGGAACACTGAACCCAATTTTTTTTCTTTCATGAATCAGATAGAGCATGCAATTTTAAGCAACTTTCTATTTTACTCCTATTATCAATTTTTATTCATTCTCTTGGTAGCTTTATTTCAAAAGCAAGAATGTAAGTTTAGAAGCCGGACCATTTTTGGTTCACAACCTTGGTTGTTCTTTCTTGCTGATTGGTGGATAAATTCACCCAACAATAAACAAGTGCTGTCCAGGGTCTGAACCAAAAATTGTCTGGCTCCTTAGCATAGATGCCCCTTCTTTTTCAAATAAAGATAGCAAGCGAATGAAGAAAAATTGATAATAGGAGTAAATTAGAAAGCTGCTTAAAACTGCATGCTCTATCTGAATAATGAAAGAACAAATTTGGCTTCAGTATCGCTTTAAGTGTCACTCCCCTACCCACAATACCAAGTCATTCTCTTTGCCTCTGTCAATGGAGGAGGGGAAGTTTCGGGTGTCTGAAGAAAATTAGATTCTTTCGCTTCAAGCAAGTTTTGGGTCTAGCTGTAGTCCATATCAATCTCTATAGTAGAGTAGTGCTGGCTTTAAAGCAGTTAGGAACTTGCAAGGTGGGCCTTGCTGCGCTTTCCTAATATTTTGCTGCCCATGGTATAGAAAGACAGAGTAAGTTTACTCTGTTCTTTCTCTTTTCTACAGGCCTCTGTAAGGAGTATGGGTCCTTTCAAGCTTTTGTAAGCTGCCCTCCTGCTGGAAAGCTAGGTGCAGGTAAGTCTTATTTGTCTTCTAAGTTAGGAGGCTTGCACTTTGTATGTTACCTTCTTCATTTAATTGGGATTTAATTAATCCTGGGTGAAGATTTGATTTAGGCAGGTGGCAGGCACTTTTATTACAAATGTTTTTTGGAGACTGAGAAGGTAACTTTTTTATGTCATGAAGGGGTTAACTTCTAATTTTCGCTCTTAATTTTTATTTTCTTCCCTGTGGGTCTTTAATATTTTTAAGGCATAGGGGACTCTGTGTGGGTGTTTTTGTGTACAATTTGACTGCTGAGTAAGATTGTAGTATTGTAGTATAGGCGTTATTGCTCCGGTCTTGATTTCACTGACGGCTGACATAATTTTTCTTTTCACTTTGCTGGCTTTTCTTTTGCTCCCTTATGCGGCGCAATCTATCGCTTCCGGTTCCGTTACGCACTCTGTTACAGGAGCGATGTTGGCTGGGGTGTACGAGTGCGACAGAGTTCTGCATTCTTTTTGACATTTCGGCTTTTGCAAATGGGCAGGTAGGCGCCTCAGTTAAGCTGAGGTGGAGAGGTTGCCATTGAGGGTTATCAAAAGAGGTTTTGTTTTTTTGAGCATTTCTCGACCTGCATTTAAAGTGTTAGTACTTTCTTAAAGAGAAAGTTCTTGTAATTATAAGGGAAACTTTTTTTCTTTATTTTGTTTACCCTGCATTCTGGTCATAGAGCAAGATTCTGTGTCTTTGGGTAAATGCTTGCTGTGCCTTGAGGCACAAATTGTGTTGCCCTTGCAATTTTGTTCTGCCTGTTTAACCACAACTATTGAAAATAAAATCAGACTGTTGCCTTCTGAGCCTAATGTCTCCCAGGATGATGCTGTAAAGGAATTGCCACAGCATTCTCCTCAAACGTCCCAAGCCTTAATTGTGTGACATGCAGTGCCCTGTGGTTCCTCTCAATCTCCTGGAGGAGTTTATTTGCCTGCAGATTTTGCTGCTCAGGTATCTGCAGCAGTATCTGCAGCGGTATCTGCTTTTCCTATGCTTCAGGGGAAAAACGCAAGTGGAAAATTAGAAATTCAGATAGTAAGGTTTTTGTTCCATCTTCTGCTTCATAGGTTGCTCTCTCTCATAAGTCTGATGAGGAGGATATGTCGGTTGCTTCTGAGGGTGTAATCTCAGATTCAGAAAGTATAATCTGATGCTGAAGTTGTAACCTTCAGATTTAAGCTTGAACACCTTCAAAGGCGGTTTTGGCTACTTTGGATGACTCCGATACGCCTGTCGTTCTCAACCCTAAGAAATCTAGTAAACTTAATAAAAACTTTGATGTTCCTTCCACTGTGGAAGTTTTTCCTGTTCCAGACCGTGCAACAGAGATTATTTAACAGGAATAGTATAAGCCGGTAATACCTTTTTTCCCCGTCTTTTGTTTTTAAGAAGATGTTTCCCATCGCTGACTCCATTAAGGATTCATGGCATAAGGTGCCTAAAGTAGATGGGGCCATTTCTACTCTGGCTAAGAGAACCACTATTCCTATAGAGGATAGCTGCTCTTTTAAGGATCCAATGGACAAAAAGCTGGAGGCTTTTTTGAAGAAGATCTATCTTCATCATGGTCTTCAATGGCAACCTGCAGTTTGTATTGCCACTGTGTCAAGTGTGGCATCTTATTGGTATGATGCCTTGTCTGATTCTCTTCGAGAGATCCAAGATATAATTAAGGCTCTCAAGTTAGCCAACTCCTTTATTTCAGATGCTACCATGCAAATTATCAAACTGGGAGCCAAGATATCTGGCTAAGCTGTGCTAGCCCGCAGGGCGTTGTGGCTGAAATCTTGGTCAGCGGATGTTACCTCTAAGTCCAAGTTTCTGGTGCTTCCTTACAAGGGTAAGACCTTGTTTGGACCTGGTCTGGAAGAAATAATTTCTGATATTACAGTGGAAAAGGGTCTTTCCTACCACAAGACAAGAAGAATAGACCTAAGGATACGAGCTGTCCCAGATCCCTGGGCTGTGGACATACTATCCCAGGGTTACAAAATAGAATTCAAGACTTTTCCTCCCAGAGGCAGGTTCCATCTCTCAAGATTATCTGCAGAATAAATAAAAAGAGAGGCATTCTTGAATTGTATTTTGGATCTTTCTTCCCTGGGAGTAATAGTTCCAGTTCCAGTTCCAGTAAGAGAACAGAGTCTAGGATTCTATTCCAATCTGTTTGTGGTTCCCAAAAAGGAGAGAACTTTTCTCCCTATTTTAGACCTAAAGTGTCTCAACAAGTTTCTTAGGCTACCATCCTTCAAAATGGAAACCATTCATTCCATTCTGCCTTTGGTCCAAGAGGGTCAGTTCATGACGACCATAGACCTAAAGGATGCGTATTGTAATGTTCCCATTCACAGGGATCATCACAAGTTCCTGAGATTTGCCTTTCTAGACAAACACTTGCAGTTTGTAGCTCTTCCGTTTGGCCTTGCCACAGCTCCCAGAATTTTCTGAAAAGTTTTGTTGGCTCTCTTGGCAGTGATCAGGTCTCGGGGAATTGCAATAGCGCCATACCTAGACGACATATTGGTTCAGGCGCCATCTTTTCAACAAGCAGACTCTCATACAGAGATCTTGTTGTCTTTTCTATGTTCCCACAGATGGAAAGTGAATCTGCAAAAGAGTTCCCTTGTTCCTGCTACAAGGGTAGTTTTCTTAGGGACCATAATAGATTCCCTAGCTATGAGAATATTTCTGATAGAAGTCAGAAAAGCCAAGATTCTCTCCTCTTGCCTCTCTCTGCAGTCTACTGTTAGGCTATCAGTGGCTCAATGTATGGAGGTAATTGGTCTGATGGTCGCTTCTATGGACATCATTCCCTTTGGTTGATTCCATTTGAGAGCTCTGCAGTTATGCATGCTCAGACAATGGAACGGGGACCATTCAGATCTGTCTCAGAGAATAGATATACATCAGGCGACAAGAGATTCCCTTCCGTGGTGACTTTCTCAGGAGCATCTTTCTCAGGGCACTTGCTTCCGGAGACCTTCCTGGGTGATTGTGACCAAGGATGCCAGCCTGCTGGGATGGGGAGTACCCAACCTACTGCACTATATCCGACTTTTATGAAGATATCCAAAAGTAACAATGTTTCCAAAGAGTGAGCAAATTTCTACGCGTTTCAGCCGCTTGGGCTTGATAAAGGCTGTGCTTTGGTCCAATGCACTCAGCAAACAATTCACCTTACTCCAACCTTGCTCCGGAACTACTTGGAGGTAATCTAACATAACGGAGAACATTCACATAGAAATACAAGGATTTTACAACCACGCTGACACTCTATACAGCTTATGCAATACGCATCTTGAATCATTAAAAACCAGAAAGCTAGTATATGAGAATATATCCAACTTCAGGACACGGACATCTAACCGCAGTGAAAGTTACGGACGGAACTTTGATTTATTTACCATAAAAGAACTGCCGACAAACAGAGACTGTCTCTGAAATAAGAGACCCTAATCAATATAAGATCTAACACTGAGAGTCCCGGTCCATTGCAACTGCGAATATACACAAGTTATCTGTATATAAGGTAAACTCATGCAAGTATATATTACCTAAACGCATGGTGAATATCGCTATTCTCTCCTTAGAGCTTAACGTATCAAATCTTTATGAATTGTTTTTAACCATTTCGATACATTTGTATAAAATCGCATTTAATTATTTTTATATAACTGATGCCGGCATCCATCTTTATTTGTATAATTGATTTTTATTAAAACTTTTTATATTTACCGCATTTCCATATCAACATTATTGTGCTAGATACTAATATTTTAGATATTGCTCTCAATCAGAGTTAATATTTTTCTTACAACTCTTTTAAGCTTTAATTAGTGCTAACACACCTATTTTCAGCCAAATATTGTTTCTCTGAAGCTGAATGCGTAGAGATTGATCGCTTAGTTTTGTCTAAGCGTGGTTTTTCTGACTCAGTCATTGAGACCATGATTCAGGCTTGCAAGCCTGTTACTAGAAAGATTTACCATAAGGTATGGCGTAAATACCTTTTATTGGTGCAAATCCAAAGGATACTCTTGGAGTAGGATTAGGATTCCTAAAATGTAGTATTTTCTCCAGGAAGATTTTGAGAAGGGAATGTCAGTCAGTTCTCTGAAGGGTCAGATTTCGGTATTATCTATTTTGTTGCACAAGTAACTGGCGAATGTTCCAGATGTTCAATCTTTTTGTCAGGCCCTGGTTAGAATCAGGCCTGTGTTTAAGTCTATTACTCCTCCTTGGAGCCTTAACCTTGTTCCTAGAGTTTTGCAGCAGGCTCTGTTTGAGCCAATGCATTCCATAGATATTAATTTGTTATCTTGGAAGATTCTGTTTCTTTTTGCTATCTCTTCTGCTCAGAGAGTCTCGGAACTCTCGGCTTTGCAGTGCAATTCGCCTTACCTTATTTTTAATGCTGATAAGGTTTTTCTTTGTACTAAATTGAGTTTTCTTCCTAAAGTGGTTTCAGATAGAAATATTAATCAGGAAATTGTCGTTCCTTCTCTATGTCCTAATCCTTCTTCTCATAAGGAACGTTTGTTGCACAATTTGGATGTTGTGCGTGTTCTGAAATTCTACCTACAGGCGCCTAAGGATTTTCGCCAGTCTTCTGCCCTGTTTGTTTGTTTGTTTCTTTGGAAAGCGTAAAGGTCAGAAAGCGACTGCTACATCTCTTTCTCTCTGGTTGAGAAGTATTATACGGTTTTCTTATGAGACTGCTGGTCAGCAGCCTCCTGAGAGAATAACGGCTTATTCCACAAGGGCTGTCTCCTCTTCCTAGGCTTTCAGAAATGAAACTTCTGTGGAACAGATTTTTAAGGCTGCAACTTGGTCCTCTCTGCATACTTTTTCCAAATTTGATACTTTTGCCCCGGCTGAGGCTTCTTTTGGGAGAAATGTTCTTCAAGCGGTGGTGCCTTCTGTTTAGTCTGTGCCTGTCTTGTTATCCCTCCCTAGTCATCTGTGTCCTCTAGCTTGGGTATTGGTTCCCACTAGTAATTGATGATGTCATGGACTCTCCATATCTTAGGAAAGAAAACAAGATTTATACTTGTGTTATTCCTTGTTTCCATTTTCCTTCAGTCAAATGACTGGGGATTGTGGGTAGGGGAGTGACACTTAACAGCTTTGCTGTGGTGCTCTTTGCCTCCTCCTGCTGGCCAGGAGAGATATTTCCTACTAGTAATTGATGACGTCATGGACTCTCCATATCCAGAAAGAAATAGATTTATCAGGTAAGCATAAATCTTGTTTTTTCTGACTTACAGAAGACCTTGATTTTAAAGCATTGTTGTACAAGGCTGGAAAAAAATGTTTGTAAATGTTTTCATATAAAGAGCAGCAAGTAAGTTTATTTTCTGTAATCAAACTATTTAATATTGAGATAAATAAAAAGCTAAAATTTGAATATGTCTAGACAGCAGAAATAGTTTTAACATTTGATAGCTAAGAATGGGGAAAAAAAAAACATTGCTCATACATTAAATAGATATGAATTTAGCATATATTTTTTTGCTGGAAAATCTGTATAGTGTTTACACTGATGTGATACGCTACAAAAATATTTTACATATATGTTTTTTGGTTACTATTATCTTTATTGATAAAATATATAATAGCAATCAATACCTTTTACTGGTGTCTCCTGGTTTTCTTGTGAAATATTGCTTTAATGACCTTGTGTAGCCTTCATGTTGGATAAAAGATTACAAATAATAGAATCTTTATGACAATAACATGTAGGGCAGTTACAAGCTTAGCAGTCAATTCTAATGGCCAGATATTATTTTGTATTTCAACTTTGGCGCAAGTTGGTCCTTTTTTTTTTTTTATACCTATTACACTATTGTGCTCAGATAAACCCTTTCCGTCACAGATGACTACTGCAACTCTTGCTTATAAGCAATATCTATGCCTAGCAACTAGTTTATTTATTTTTTCATTTTAAAAAAGCAGTAGTGGGCACATATCGTTTGTAGATTATTATTCTTAGCAGTCCTCTTAGAGATAAGTGCACTGGAAATCAGTTTGGAAAGGTCAAGATGCATATTTGTTCTTCTCGGGTTCTATTTTTTTTTTTTTTTTAAGCTTTAAAATAGACTGTTCTTTTTTTATTTTTTTAATAATTATAAGGTTTGCCATCAATGGTTTAATAGCTTAGGAAATGTTCTGACATATAAGATGTTGTGACATACAGTATGTCCTTTTTTTTTTTTTTTTAAATGGAACGAATACGCTTCCCATGTTATCTTTTGCAATAGGCACCTAATAAAATGTATAGATTCAAAATGTTTATTTCATGAGTTAGGTAGAACATACAATTTTAAATAACTTTCCAGTTTACTTCTATTATCAAATTTGCTTCATTCTTTTGGTACCCTTTATTAAAGAAGCAGTGATGCACTACTCTGGGTGCTAATTGAACACATCTGGTAAACTAATGACAAGAGGGATATATGTGTGTAGCTGACAATCACCAGCTAGATCCTATTAGTGCATTGCTGCTGCTGAACCTACCTAGGTATGCTTTTCCACCATGGATAGCAAGAGATCAAGCAAATTTAAAGGGACAGCCAACACCAAAATTTGTATTGCTTAAAAAGATAAATAATACTTTATTACCCATTCCCCAGTTTTGCACAACCAACACTGTTATTTTAATATACTTTTTACCTCTGTGATTACCTTGTATCTAAGCCTTTGCAGACTGCCCCTTATATCAGTTATTTTGATAGACTTGCATTTTAGCAAATCAGTGCTGACTCATAAATAACTTCACGGGAGTGATCACAATATTATACATATGGCACACATGAACAAGCTCTGTCTAGCTGTGAAAACTGTGAAAATGCACTGAGATAAGAAGTGGCCTTCAAGGGCTTAGAAATTAGCATATGAGCCTACCTATGTTTAGCTTTCAACAAAGAATTACCAAGGGAACTAAGCAAATTTGATGATAACAGCAAATTGGAAAGTTGTTTAAAATTGCATGCCCTCCCTTTCTTCATGAAAGTTTTATTTTGACTAATATTAACTAGATTGTTCTTATAACCCCTTCCTGACGGTACTTAGGAAAAAAGCATGATGCGATTAATCATGATTTTAAATTGCTGCAATTTAAAATCACGGGAGTATGCAACTTTTTTGATAAAAACAAAATCCTCACATGTTGCTGTACTGCATTGATTTGTATGTGATTTCTTGCAAACCAACTCCATCTAGTGGTTGCTTTAGCACACATTTGTAAAATGGCTGTTTTACTTTCACTTTCTACAAACGTTTTCTGTTTGTGATTTTTAGTAGCAGCCAATAAATCTATGTCTAAAAGCAGAGCCCATGCAGGACATTACATTGAAGAGGAGGGAAAGCAGCTTACTTATATTTCCCCCTAGGGTTGTCTGCAGTCTGAAACTTAGTGTATGTAATCATTATGGGACCTCCAACACAATCTCCTTCTCTCTAAGAAACGACTTAAATACATAGCAAATGCAGTTAACCCCACGTCTGCCAAAAATCTAAAACTGCGGTCCCCTCTGCTAGCTAGCTGCTGGGTTAACTGCATCTACAATGTATTTGAGATCAGCAAGGCACAGCATTTCTGATAGGAGCAGCCCCCCACCCTTACTGCTATATGCCTGTATTGGATTGCAGGACAGGAGCAGGGCTCATTATCAGTCATAGCTAAAAAAAAAATTTGCTAAGAGGTGACATTTTCACCTCTTAGCCAATAGCCATGTGTTAAATCAGGCTTGGCGCCCATGGGAGCCGGATTTACTGCACGGCTATTGGCTAAGAGGTGAAAACGTGACCTCTTAGCAAAAAAAAGTTTTAGCCGTGGGCTGCTGTAGCAGCTGAGAACGGCAATCAATTGAAACAAATAAAGGAGCTTTCTACATGAAGTATCTTATACTTCATGAATGAAAGTCCCCTTTATTTGTTTCAATAGTCAATCCTAGCGTTTGTACAACACTAGGATTGATTTACAATTTAAAGGGACACTGAACCCAAATTTTTTCTTTTGTGATTCAGATAGAGCATGCAATTTTAAGCAACTTTCTAATTTTCTCCTATTATCAAATTTTCTTCATTCTCTTGGTATCTTTATTTGAAATGCAAGAATGTAAGTTTAGATGCCGTCCCATTTTTGATGAACAACCTGGGTTGTTCTTGCTGATTGAAGGATAAATTCATTCACCAATAAAAAAAAGTGCTGCCCAGAGTTCTAAACCTAAAAAAAAAAGCTTAGATGCATTATTTTTCAAATAAAGATAGCAAGAGAATGAAGACAAATTGATAATAGGAGTAAATTAGAAAGTTGCTTAAAATTGCATGCTCTATCTGAATCACAAAAGAAACAATTTGGGTTCAGTGTCCCTTTAAGTATCAAGAAGTACCTACAGTTAGTTTCATTTAAACTAGTTTTGTTGTTTGTATTTTAATGCTTTCAGGCTGGATTGAATAATAAGAAATATGTACTTTAAGATTCTGTACAGTTTAATGCATTTGTATTTAGATATGTATGTGTAACAGTTGTATTATAAAAAATACAAATAAAAATTAAATTCACAATCGCCTTATTTCATGCCCAAAATCGCGATATTCATTTTTTCCCATATCGCCCAGCCATAGTTCCATTGTAAACAAATAAGTAAAAAAACTTGAAATTACGCAATTATACATGCGATTGCGTGATTTCAATAATGGAATCAGGTCTGGGAGGAGTGCCTATGACTCTAGGAGTGCCCTCCAGTCTGCTCTCCCAGTTAGGAAGCCGTAGACGGCTAGGAAGGGGTAAATAACAGAAGTAAATTGTAAAGTTGTTTCATGCTTTGTCTGAATCATAAAAGTTTAATTATGACTTTAATGTCCTTTTAATGTATAATAGTAAGACTTACAGCATTACAGGATTCCCTTGTATTAGGTGGGGCAGTAAAGCAGCTCTGGGTGCCCTAAAGTTACTGCAGCTGGATACTTTTGTATGCTCGTGTCTGCAAGGTTCTCTAGAAAGACGAATGAAATATTCAGTAATAATTTGTAATGTTACTAACGCTACTAGCTAGGACAAAATTTTACTCACAACTTTTGATCCCACTTGGACCCTCTACCCCACACCCTATTTACATATGTTTAGCCAAGCATTATTATTTTATTTGTTTATGACACATTTTCTTTATATCATTGTGAGATATATTTTGCTGCTTAGGTCCACTTCAGACCTCACATTTGACTGATCAGTAACATCCACGTGAGGCATTTGCTTTCTTGAAGGGCTTGTCTTGTCATTTACCCTCTTATCTGTCCTTAGAACCTGCTGTGCATGCGCAGCAAGGCACACTTTTAAATGAAATAACACAGGTCCACTAAATGTTTTCTAGATATTCTATTTATATGTGCGTTTGTCAGTTTGAACATTTAAAGTTTGCAAAATGTACACTCCTGTTGCTGTTTGTACTGACAAACACGCATACAAAGAGTATAGCTAAAACCGATTAGTGGAAAATGTTACTTGAGAAATATCAGAGACCTGTCCTGTGAGTATTTCATTTGGAAAGTGCATCTTGCTGTAATTGACTTGCCCTTTCAGGAGGAAAATGCCTCAGCATGATATAGGAGCACCCTCGTCCTCACACAGTGTTCAAACGTTGATACTTACTTGCCCATCAGGGCCGGCTTAATGATGGGACTAAGTGGGTCCAATGAACCCAGGCGGCACTTAAGTGACACAGTCTGTCAGTGTCAGACCTGGCCAGCAGCAGGCAGTGCCATCAGCATGAGCGCATTAGGGGGAGGGGTCAGCACTTCAGTGACTGTCAGTCCCAGACCACCAATGCTCCTGTCCTCTATCTCTGGGAGATTTGTACTGTGGGAAAACCGTGTAGGATGGGTCAGGCTGATCACGCGGTGCATGTATGCACCCATTATGCCACACAGCTTAAAGAAAATGCAGAGCCAGACAGAGGGGTGGAACTGAAGGTGGGAATCAAAGAAGCGCAGAGCTTCCCTCCCACACCAGACACTGGGTAAGCACTAGCTCAGGTTGCATGTAGGCACAATGTCTTGAGCTGGTCCTGCTGCACATCAGTCGCTGACGACAATTCTCCAGCCTCTTTGCATTTCCCGCTTGTTTGGATTTCAGAATAAGTTTGGATTTTGGAATTTAGGAATTTGTACCTGCATCTCCAAAGGTAGCTCATGCCCCAAGTTAAAATTGATAATCCTTCTCCATTAGTTTGACACATTGAGGTTTATTTCATATCCTTAAAAAACATTTTGCAATAATAAAAGCTAATACTTATTAACAATTATTTTTTAATATTTTTTTTTTCCTTTATTCTTTTTCTTACCATTTTGTTGGACTCTTTTGCTTGGTTACTTTCTCAGTGTGATTTTGATTAATCATATTCAATACTTTTGTTTGCAGAACTCCCGTCCTCAGAACACCTGAGTGTAGCAGATGCAACATGGTTAGCGCTCAATGTGGTATCAGGAGGTGGCAGCTCCTCCAGTTCACAACCAATTGGAGTGACCAAAATTGCCAAATCAGTAATTGCACCACTGGCGGATCAGAACATTTCTGTGTTTATGTTGTCAACCTATCAAACAGACTTTATATTGGTAAGATTTTGACTTCTAAATAATTTTTGATTTGTATTTTGTTTTAAATCCCAAAATTAGGCCTGTGTATTCAGCAGTTGTTTTAGCTGCTGAATGTGGAAGAGCAGCATTTGGCTTTTTTCTGAGACTGGTTTCTTCTTGTTAAAGGGCAACACACTTATATCTTTGCAATTCTAGATCTTTGTATGTTACATTTTACAAGAAGAAATCCAACACCAAAAAGAACGGAATGCAGTGAGCAGGTGCTTTCTTCCTCATTGTGTAGTTAACTAAACCACAGAATGCATATGCTGATCTACAATTGTGTTACAAATTATGCTGTGGAACATTAATAATGTATATCCTATACAAAAAATACCCTTTGACTCATAAAATTTAATATTTTGTATATTTTGATAAACCAAAACTTATATGATTGATATTTTATTATTATTTACTGTGCCCAGAATTGTTTGAATTATATATCCTGTGCATGATATAATTTGTTATTGGTAATTATTATTAATGATTATAATAATATTTGAACAATAATATGTTTGCCCATAAAGATACATGAAACCCAATTTTTTTTTTCATAATTCAGATAGAGCATATAATTTTAAGCAACTTTCCAATCTACAGGATAATGGAATAAAATTGATAATGGAATAAAATTGTTCTTTAAAAATGTATGTTCTATCTGAATCATAAAAGGGTTTACTTTACCTATCATGTAGAGGGGGTTAACGCTACACCAGTAACACCTCTGCCGTGACACTCTAGGGGACAAGGGTAACAAGGAGTTAATTACTCCCTAACCCACTATCTTCTAGACCTAATGTACATTTAATTAATTCACAAATCACTATCACTATAACCAGTATCAATAGTGTACCACAGAGGGTTAACCATACTTAAGTCTATTTACTCCAGGCAGGGCTAAACGCCAGCCTCTGCCATCAATTTTGCTGACTAGCTGTGACAGTGAGAAGAGTTCAGACATAAAGGGTTAACAGCACAGGGCTTCCAGCTACGATGTTCCAATTCCTTTAGGGTCTACAAGCAACCCCAATTAACTTCCAAATCCTACACCACCCCAAAACTCAATGTTCACAAATATTTACCTCTTGTCACAAGCAGAGCTACTTGCTGAGCTGTGACAACAGGGAGAGCAGGAACATTAAAGGGTTAACCTCACAGGGTTTACAGCTGGCTACACTATCCCAATTCCTTTAGGGCCTGCAAGTTATCCCAATTAACCCCCAAATCTAACCTACACTTCCCCTAACATGAACATTCACTGCCACCACCGAAAAACGTATTATTTAGGGCTTTTTGGGATACCCCTAAATTACAGTTTTGTTAACAACTAAACAAAACAAATATAAAAATAATACTTTGGTAACGTTCCCAAGATCACAGAAGCCGTGAATTCAGTTTCTAGAGCACAAAGACAGGTCTGATTAAATTTATAGTTCAATTTGAAAAGGAAATACATGAAATCAGATGGTATGTAAAAAAGGGTACTTAAAGAATTAGACAATATAGACAAAATTGCAAAACAATTATTATATAAAATAAAAAGGATCAATACACAGAAAACATAAAACTTACAATTTAAAATTAAATCTGTGGATACTTCCCAATGATCCTTTCAGATCCTTTCAGATTATATATTCCTGGAAGTCTCTCTGTGTCACAATCACATACTTTTTTATACACAGCCCAGGCCACATGATCCTCCCCCTAGGGGGTAATTACACACTGCTTAAGTTACATGGATCATGTTTGCTGGCTGGCAAATTATGGTCCCAAGGAATTTGTGAGCTAGGCCTTGTGAGCTAGAACCTTTCGATGTTCCCACTGCATGCAAAATTATGCTTTTTTTTGTAGCTAGGCCTTGTGGCTCTCACCAAGGTACCTCCCCTAGGGACAATACACACAAACTACAAATACACAAGTATTTAGTATTCTCTCACATCCTCTTGTTCATCAGAAACTCATATGGGTTTTAGATGCTCTCTTAGAAAGAGTCCTACCTTCCTCTGATGAATGATTTCCTTGTTTGTTTTAAAGGAAGCATACAAAATTTACCTCATGCTGATAAAACAAGGTGACTTAGGGTAATTGTTTTGCAGCTTCTTTTTGAGAAGGACATGTTGGTTTTGAATGCCAGATGCTCTATTCAATGACTAAGGATGAAAGTTCTTAATCTGTTTCTTCAATTGTATCCATTTGTCTTAGCATCAAGCTAAATATGACTATGGCTGTTTTCATTAGTCACTGGGCTATTCTCAGCAAGTCTGTGAAGAAGGTGATTGGTTTTATCTTCAGGAATTCAAATCACAGCTATTTATATTTCAGACTTTAGGAGTCTATTTTTATATGGATGTTTCTCTAGATTTTTCTGCTAATGAGGATGTCAAATATATATATCTTATTACAGCAAAAGAAAAATTGAAAGTTGTCTACTGTGCCACAAATAGGGCATATGTCTTTCTACTATTGGCCCTGCTCATATCCAAAATGTGTGACATCATACGTAGAATTCAATTCTTCTAGATCTTGCCTGCTCAAGAAGACCAATGACCATATAACAAGTTGAGTGCAAAAATGAAAGCGCTAATTCTGCCAATGCAAAATCCATAATACTTTCAGATTTGTGTTGAAATTAGAACTAATAGGTAAATATTTGCTTTGCAATAATTTAATGAGGGGTATACATTGCTCTAGCAATGTCTATCAAAAGCGTAAAATAATAATATATATATATATTCTTAACTACTACTAACTCCTAAACCATTATACCTCACATCACCAATAATCCCCTAACCATCATAACCCCCAAAGAGTTTTACACATGTTTTACATGTGTTTGTGATACTTTTATTCTAGCCAAACACTTTACTTTTGGTTTCAAATTGTGCTAACTTTTTTAGCACAACACGTAACACACACCTGTAATGTGAGCTATGTTTCACAAGGCCATGTTATGCATTGAAATTATAGCTCACACTAAAGACGTGTTTGCTGCGCTAAACATTCTCTGGAAATTCTGTTTAACCATGTACTTGTAATATCAGATTGCAGTCCCTTGATATTAATAGTGAACCCTATGCTGTCACTAGCGCTCCACTTCTAATCCAGTCCTTTATATTACAATCTGAATGTGTTTAATGCCCCTTTAACCCCCAAACTATAAAATACTCCCAATTTCAGCACCTCTCACTATGAACCCCTAAACTTCCAGACCTCCCAAAAAGACTCATCTCTACCCTAAGACCCTCCACTAGTGTGGACTCCCTCCAGCCCTCCCCCCCCCAAAAAAAATTAAAATATATATTTTCCTAACTACTACCTGTTGCACTACTAACCCCTAAACCACCAGACCCCCTTCACATTAACCCCCTGACCACCACAACCCTAGCCATGTAGGTAAAATACCAGCTGTATAGCAACCATACTAGTGTCTAGATATGTGACCTAGTGTGGTGTTCTCACTGCCCCACCATTTTGTTTAGCTATTTATTTCAAGTGTATTGTTTGATTTGAAAGTCGGCCAAACATTAGAAATTTCCCTTCATTTCTTTAGAAAGCTTTACGTATTATTATTAGATAAAAGCAATGGGCTTGGTGGGCAGAGCCTGCTCTCAAAGCGGCAAGATGCGTCTAGGCGAAGCTTCGTGAGTTTGAAAAGATTTTGGCAAGTTGCTTACAGCAAACCAACAATATTCCATACTTTTGAGCATGTTCACTTTCCTGAGTTTTGATATACTCTTAAGAGTGGATAATTTGACTGTGTTTCTGCCTATGTTCTTTGAGACAGCTACATGACAAACTTATCCACAGGCCTGGAAGCCATTTTGCAACCTGTTGGGATCATGCAGTATAGTGAACATAAGAAGCGAGCCCTGTGTAAGTTATGGTATCCTGTATTAGGATAAATATTTCTACCTTTACACAAGCCATTTAAAGTCCTTGCTAATTGGTGCTGACTTAGGCCCCAAGCAATTCCTAGGATACACAACAATTTCAAGAGATGCGGTTACCGAATCTGGTGAAACCTGTGATCTTAAAATGGATGCAGTACTTAAGTGGGAAGAAACTGTGTTACAAATAATCAGCAAGCACTTCTTGACAGTTAAACTCCTCACTTATGTTTGCCTGACAGCATCTATTAACTGCCGAAAGATCGGCTATGTCCACATATTTGCAGTACGCTACAGGACCCACTCTACACCCAGCTGAACATTAACCACAAACGTTCACGGTCCTTTAAAAGAGCCTTAAGTGATTATAGCCGGATTGCAGTTCCATTACCAGTACGTTCTGTTGGAGAGCATGGAGGCCTCATTGAGAGTCCTGTTTCCTGGGATCCATTGGATCTGAAAAAATAGGGCTTTATGCCGATTCATGGGTCATCTGCAGACTTAAACTTGAGGCCTTTAAGCGACCCGGTAAGTGCGACTGGTCGGTCCTTGCGAAGGCGCCCCCGGGGTGAGATTTGCCTGCACTCAGTGTTTACTCTGTCACCCTGAGCTGCGCATCCAACTGCTTTGCCAGTGATCCCTAACCCCACACCGGCTTCCCACAATGCCCAACAGAAGTCGCCCATACAGACCAAAACATCTAAGCCGGGAAACGTGAAAAATAGACCTAGTAAAGCAGTGGCTTATTGCTTACCAGTAATTCTACCTATCCGAAGCAAGGAGACTTTTTAGATCCTGTCCCTCACATGAGTCTTCTATTTATCCCAAATACAGGTGTCTGAACAAAAGGAATAGGTTAGCAGCTACACATAAGGGACCTTTCTACTGGCTCTAGCATATTGCAATCGACAGCTAGAAATAAGGTCTTACTTATTTACTTATTTAAGTGTCTAGACTTATGTTCTCTAATGCTCTCCATAAGAGAAACTATATTCAAGCAGGTATCTCCATGAAGCCAAGCTGCGGAACTACAAGTTCTTGATACTATGCTCCACTTATCATTGTACATAGATATCTGTTAAGAGTCTATTTTAGCTTTCATGACCCCACAATTTGGTTAACTGCTGCCATTGCTTAATGCAATTTATGATCTAAATTTACATACATCACTAATATTACGCTTCTTTCTTACTGCGAGCTAGGGCTTTTATTTAATTTGAACACAGGTAATTCTAAATATCATTTGTTAACCACCCTATTTTTAGTTTGTTACTGAAGACAGGTTTCAGTATTGAGCAGCACCGAACCATAATGTACATTGTTTATATGTTGTTCTTAAAGTAAGGGTTATACTTATTTGTGTTAGTCTCATGTACAGATACCTTTGACATGTTATATACTAAAACTATTTGCTGCTGATATCACAAAACTTTCCCTGTTCAATAGATATGATAGGATATCCGTCCTTTTCCATTCTGGCATCCCTGAAATTTAACATATAGCCTGTGGAATGTACCTATAACACTTAGTGGGGAGTTGAGATGTTTCTGTAGGCCACCTCTAATTTTAGCATTGCAGTTTAGTCTGGAATGTAACATATAGTTTAATAACTTAATTCCCCTTCAATTTCAGAAATTCAGGACCCTTATACTCTTAGATGATAATCTACAGTTCGTGTCATGTTATGAATATTTTTAGCCCGTTCCATGGCACGTGAGGGTTTGCTATTACATAACGGTTCATATTGCTAGGCTGATCTATTACCACCAAACCAAACATGGTTTATATTTTCACCCCACTATATAATAGCTTTATAGGGTCAGTCCATTGTTGTCCGCCTATCCGATTTTGACACTATAGTATGTGTGATATTATGTATATATACTTCCAAGCTGTTCATAAGTTATAAAGATATATTGCCTAGGAGGTCAGGACAGTACCCCTACCTCTTATGGTATGGTGGGCCCAGGCTATTCAGTTATTTTATTAGCTATTATTAATAAGATATACACTTGTGTCCAAGAGTGGCCCTTTTTTTCCAAAGGCATGGAGAATCAACAAGTCCATTAAATTACTAGTGGGGAATTCAACTCCTGGCCACCAGATGGAGGCAAAGAACACCCTAGCAAAGCTTCAAGTATTCTCCCACTTCCCACAATCCCCAGTCATTCTTTGCCTGTGTACATTGTAGGTGATGTGCGAAGAAGGTGTCTGAAGAAATCAAGTTGTTAATCCATTAATTGGGTACCTTTCCCTCCAAGCAAGGATTGGGGTTATGCTGTGTCCATGTAATTCTCTTTAGTAAGAGTAATGGTGGATTTTAGCAGTGGGAAGACGGCGAGGTGGTCTTTGTTTACCTTCCAAATTTTTTTGCTACCCATATATAGAAAACCAGGGTTGGTTACTCTGTTTTTTCTTTATCTACAGGTCTATGTCAGTGAGGATTCTGTCACACCTGTTCGCTGTACCTGCCCTACAGCAGATCCACAGGTAAGTGCTTTTACCTTCTAGGTGAGAAGGATGCAGCACTTAGGCCTTCTTTAAAAAAAAAAAAAAAAAAAAAGATACTTGGAGAACAAGGTGGATCCTTATGGGACTGAATAACCCTTTTAAAGATTGGAGTTTTATTGGCAGCAGTTCAGGGCACTGTTATGTCATGTGAAGGCTTTTTTGATTTTGGCTATGAAGATTTATTTGCACAAGTTTACCTTTTATTATATTTAGGTAATATCTCTTTAAGGAGGTTGTTGGCGGTTCTTTTTACCGCATCTCACTTTTGAATTTAGATCATGTGACCGCTCAGTTACTTCCTGTGTGCTGAATGGTTTGTTTCTAGCCAGCTGTTTGAAAGACGGATTTTTAAGGGGACAGAGCGGATTTTCTGGCATTAGATTGTTCTCTGATGTTTGCAGCTTTCTAGGATCTGCAGTTTGAACAGGATTGTTTTATCTGCTGGCGTGGATTGGATTCCTGGTTACCAGTTTAGTGAGTCTCTCCAGCATAGCTGGGGTGTAGAGGGTGCCGGTTTTTATAAATTATTTATCTATCCCGTAAGTTTTTTTTATTCTAATTTATATAGAAATTAGAGTATAGGGGAAATAAAGGGATTTTTTATTTACTATGGATGCCAATCCCAAGCTTTCTGTGTCATTTGATAAATGTCTTTATTGTGCAGATGCCCAGGTTATACCTCCTGTGCAATTTTGTTCCCCTTGCCTTAATAGGGTTTTATTATCTTAAGATAAGGATTCCTTATCTGAGCCTTCTTTTTCTCAGGATAATGCTGTTCAGAGGTTGTCTCACCCTTCTTCTGACATACCCCAGCTTTTAACAATTCACATGCAGTGCCCTGCGGTTCCTCTCAGTCAGTCTCTGGGAATGTTTGTTTGCCTAAGGATTTTGCTGCGCAGTTGACTTCTGCAGTTTCTGCAGCCCTAAGTGCTTTACCTATTTCTACATTTCTATGGGTTCTGTTTCCGCCAAGACAGATTTGGTTAGTCTTCTCAGTTATCTAGCGAGGATCATTCCTCTGCAGCTTCTGAGGGCGAGAGCTCTGATTCTGAATGTGGGGTTTCTAATACAGTAGATTCTGAGTAGGTTAATTTTAGATTTAAACTGGAGCATCTCCATTTACTTTTGAAGGAGGTTTTAGCTACTTTGGATGACTCTGAAAAAATAACAGAGGCTCCTAAAAAAGCTAATAAACTGAATAGTTTTTGATGTCAAACCTAAATCTGTGGAGATTTTTCCTGTTTCAGATCGCATGTCTGACATTATATCTCAGGAATGGGAAAAGCCAGGTGTTCCTTTTAACCCGTCATCTGTGTTTAAAAAGATGTTTCCTGTGGCTGATTCAGTGCGAGATCTGTGGCGCACTGTTCCTAGAGTAGAGGGCGCTATATCTACTTTAGCTAAGAGAACTTTTATTCCTCTTCAGGATAGTTCCTCTTTTAGAGACCCTATGGATAAGAAACTGGAGGGTTATTTAAGAAAGATGTTTCTTCATCAGGGTTTGCAGTGGCAACCAGTTGGTAGTATTGCGACAGTTGCTAGTGCAGCCTCTTATTGGTGTGACTTATTGGCCGATTTAATTTCAGAGGAGACTATGATAGAGGAGATCCAAGATAGGATCAAGGCGCTGGACACCAAGATTTCTAGTTTTGCGATACTAGCCCACAGAGCCCTTTGGTTAAAATCTGCAGATGTTACTTCCAAATTCAAGCTTCTGTCTCTACCTTTTAAGGGTAAGACTTTATTTGGTCTTGGTCTGGCCAAGATCATTTCCATGGTTACTGGTGGGAAAGGAGTTTTTTTTTACCAAAGGATAAGAAAAATAGACCCAAGGGTCGTCAGACTTCTGATTTTAGATCCTTTTGTAACTTCAAGGGACAGAAATCTTCCTCATCTTCTAAATCTGAGCAAGCCAAGACTTCTTGGAGAGATAGGCAGCCCTGGAATAAGGGTAAGCAATCCAGAAAGCCTTCCGCTGATACTAAGTCAGCATGAAGGGGCCACTCCAGATCCAGTGCTGGATCAGGTGGGGGCCAGGCTTTCCTTCTTTCAGCAGGCTTGGATTCGCGACATTCCAGATACTTGGACAGTGGATGTGGTCCCCCAGGGATACAGGATAGGATTCAAATCTTGTCCCCCCAGGGACAGATTTCTATTATCAAGATTATCTGTATACCAGGTAAAGAGAGAGGCCTTCTTAAACTGCATAAGGGATCTGTCTTCTCTGGTAATAATTATCCCAGTTCCTCTAGCAGAACAGGGTCAGGGATTTTATTTAGATCTTTTTGTGGTTCCCAAAAAGGAGGGAACTTTTCGACCCATTCTAGACCTCAAGTCTCTCAACAAGTTTCTCAAAGTTTTCGTTCTATTCTCCCCCCTAGTTCAGGAGGGTCAATTTATGACCACCATAGACTTGAAACATGTGTATCTTCATGTGCCTATTCACAGGGAACATTTCAAGTTCCTGAGGTTCGCTTTTTTAGTTTCATTTCAAATTTGTAGCCTTTCCTTTCGGCCTCGTCACTGCTCCTCAAATGTTTACGAAGGTTCTAGGGGCTCTTTTGGTTTTGACCAGATCTCTAGGGATTGCAGTGGCTCCTTACCTAGACGATATCTTGGTTCAGGTGCCATCTTTTCAGTTAGCAAAATCCCATACAGATTCTTTGTTAGCCATTCTCCGCTCTCATGGGTGGAAGGTGAATCTAGGGAAAAGTTCCTTGGTGACAAGTACCAGGGTATGTTTTCTGGGGCAATCATAAACTCGGTGTCCATGAACTTTGTTTTGACGGAGGTCAGAATATTCAAGCTTCTGGAGGCCTTTCGTTCTCTTCAGTCCTCTGTTTGTCCAACAGTGGCAGTTTGCATGGAAGTAATTTGTATCATGGTTGCATCCATGGACATTATTCCATTTGCTTGCTTCCATCTGATACCTCTACAGTTATGTATGTTCAGGCAATGGAAGTGAGACCACTTGGATCTCTCTGAGGATACTTTTAGACTCTCAGACAAGGATTTCTCTGTCTTCTTGGATCTCCCTGTGGAGTTATAAAATGGTATACGACACTCCCAAGACGAATTTTCTCAGGGCACTTGTTTCCTGAGTCCTCCTTGAGAGATTGTGACCATGGATGCCAGCCTGTTAGGCTGGCGAGCAGTTTGGGGGTCCCTAAGAGCTCAGGGACTCTGGACTCAGGAGGAGTCTGCCCTCCATATCTCAGGGGTGGACAACTGGGAAGTGGATTATCTAAGCAGGCAGACGTTTCATCCAGGGGAATGGGTTCTCCATCCGGAAGTTTTCTCGATGTTAACCCTCAAATGGGGAGTTCCGGAGCTGGATCTGATGGCATCTCGTCTAAACACCAATTTTCCAAAATACTGAGCAAGATCAAGAGATCCTTAAGCAGCTCTGGTATACGCCCTGCCAGTGCCATGGGATTTCGGACTAATTTATCAGTTTCCTCCGGTTGCCCTCCTTCCTCGGGTGATGGCTCGGATCAAACAGGAGCGGGCTTCGGTAATTCTAATAGCTCCAGCGTGGCCTCACAGAACTTGGTTTCCAGACCTAGTGAAGATGTCGTCATTTTCCCCATGGAAATTTCTTCTGAGTTAGGATCTTCTACTTCAGGGTCCCTTCCTCCATCCAAACTTAGTCTCTCTGAAGCTGACTGCTTGGAGATTGAACGCTTAGTCTTGTCCAGACGTGGTTTTTCTGTGAAGGTTATTGAGACTATGAGTCAGGCTCATAAGCCTGTTACCCGCAAGATTTATTATAAGGTATGGCGTAAATACCTTCATTGGTGTGGTTCTAGAGGTTTTTGTTGGAGTCAGGTGAGATTTCCCCGTATTCTGTCCTTTCTTGAGGAGGGCCTGGAGAAGGGTTTATCAGTTAGTACCCTAAAGGATCATTTCTCGGCTCTGTCGATTCTTCTGCAGAAGTGTCTGGCTTTGGTTAGAATTAGGCCTGTGTCTAGGTCAATTGCTCCTCTTTGGAGTCTTAATCTGGTCCACAAAGTGCTGCAGCAGGCTCCATTTGAGCCTATGCATTCTGTTGATATTAAGTTATTGTCCTGGAAGGTTTTGTTTCTGCTGGCAATTTCTTCTGCCCGTAGAGTTTCGGAACTTTCGGCTCTACAGTGTGACTCTCCTTATCTTATTCTTCATGCGGATAAGGATTCCTACCTAAGGTGGTTTCGGAACGCAATATTAACCAAGAAAATGTTCCTTCATTTTGTCCTAATCTTTCCTCTAAAAAGGAGCGGTTGTTGCACAATCTAGATGTTGTGCATGCTTTGAAGTTCTATTTTCAGGCTACAAAATATTTTTGTCAATCTTCTGCTCTTTTTGTTGTTTTTTCTGGTAAATGGAGAGGTCAGAAGACAAACTTCTTCTACTCTCTCTTTCTGGTTGAGAAGTGTTATTTGATTGGCTTATGAGACAGCTGTACAGCAGCCTCCAGAGAAAATTACGGCTCACTCCTCTTGGGCTGTCGCTTCCTCTTGGGCCTTTAAAAGTGATGCTTCTATGGAACAGATTTGCAAGATGGCCACTTGGTCATCATTGCATACTTTTTCCAAATTTTCCAAATTTGATGTTTTTGCCTCAGATAAGTCTTCTTTTGGGAGGAAAGTTCTTCAAGCAGTGGTACCTTCTGTTTAGGCAAGTCTGTCTTGTGTATCCCTCCCTTCCATTCTGTGGACTCTAGTTTTAGTATTGGTTCCCACTAGTAATTGAATGGATTTGTGGACTCTGCATGCCATTGGAAAGAAAATATAATTTATGCTTACCTGATAAATTATTTTCTTTCCTGGCATGGAGAGTCCACAACCCGTCCTTATTTAAAGACGGCTTTTTGTAAACCTCAGGCACACCTATACCCTTTGTGTCTTCTTCTCTTTCCATGATTCCTCGGCTGAATGACTGGGGATTGTGGGAAGTGGGAGGATACTTGAAGCTTTGCTGGGGTGTTCTTTGCTTCCACCTGGTGGCCAGGAGTTGAATTCCCCACTAGCAATTGAATGGATTTGTGGACTCTCCATGCCAGGAAAGAAAAGAATTGATCAGGTAAGCATAAATTATATTTTTCTCCTAAGTTTCCCTTTTTCTTCTAGTCTGTTATATTTTTTTTGTGATCCAAGAGAGGCCACTGTTTCACATTGGGAAAGTTTTTCCTTGTTCTTACTGTTAATATTTTCAAAGGGGATAAGCATTATTTATTATATAAAAAAAACAATTACAGGGATCAAATGGGTAGAGGGTCCTGCCGAGAGTTGCACTGTTGTAGTCGGCACAATGAAGGTGGACTACAAACAGCTGGGCTCACAGGCTTAAATAGCAGTGGAGATAGGAAGGTTAGTGTAGGTTGTATGCATCCCTGAATAGTAGAGTCTTTAGAGAGCACTTGAAGCTTTTAAAACTAGGGCAGAGTCTTGAGGAGTGAGGCAGAGAGTTCCATAAGATGGGAGCCAGTCTGGAGAAATCTTGTAAACTGGAATGTGAGGAGGTAACAAGAGAGGAGGAGAGTAGGAGATCATGAGCGGATCGAAGGGGTCGGGAGGGAGAGTATCTTGAGACAAGGTCTGAGATGTAGGGGGGAGCAATGCAATTGAGGGCTTTGTGTGTCAGAGTGAGAATTTTGTGTTTAATCCTGGAGGCAAGAGGAAGCCAGTGAAGGGATTGGCAGAGAGGTGCGGCAGATGAAGAGCGACGTGTAAGGAAGATGAGCCTGGCAGAGGCATTCATTATGGATTGTAAAGGAGCTAGGCGGCAGCTAAGGAGACCAGAGAGGATTGAGTTGCAGTAGTTGAGGTGAGAAAGGAGGAGAGAGTGGATTCAAATCTTAGTTGTGTCTTGTGTAAGGAAATGTCTGATTTTAGCGATGGTTTTAAGGTGGAAGCGGAAGGCTTTAGCCAAGGACTGAATGTGAGGAGTGAAAGAAAGATCTGAGTCAAGTGTGACCCCAAGACATCGGGCATGTGAGGTTTGGGTAATGTTGAAGTTATCAACAGTTATAGATACATGGGGGGGTGGAGATTTTGGAAGAAGGGTGGAAAATAAGGAGCTCAGTTTTGGAGAGATTTAGCTTGAGGTAGTGAGAGGACATCCAAGATGAGATATGAGAGAGACAGTTAGTGACACGGGTTAGCAAGGAAGGAGATAGTTCTGGCACAGAGATGTAGATTTGGGTATTGTCTGCATACAAATGATAGTGAAACCCGTGGGACTTTATTAAGGAACCTAATGAGGACGTGTAGATTGAGAAGAGAAGGGGGCTGAGTACCTCAACAGAAAGAGGTAACAGGGCAGAGGATGCCCCAGAGAAGGCTACACTAAAGGCATCTGTGTCGCAGATGCCGAAGGATTGGAGGGTATGGAGCAAAAGAGGGTGGTTGAGAGTATCAAAGGCCGCTGTTCAATATAGCACTGCATGTCATCAAAGTTCTGCTACATTCACACTGTGCTTTGTATTTTATATGACTTTAATAAAAGTTAATCTGAGATGTAAATTTAAACTTTGCAATTTGTAATTGTTATTATGCTTGAATACAGCGTATTCAGTAAACATTAAATTAAATTTGTTTTGTTTTTTTTTGTTTTTTTTGGATATGTTAAGAAAAATAAACTTATTCCATGTACCTATGCATTTATAGCCTTATTTGCATTTTATACCTGGGACCATCAACCCCAAACCACCTGAATAATTTAATCACTCAGATGAAAACACCCAATTTGGTGTGGTACTCAGTGTAAATATTCAAAATCTCTGTGATAACCTACCATGGGAAGCTCTGGGCTCCTCTGCCCTCTTTGAATATACAGCACAAAACTCATATGGTCCTCTTCTCAGGGAGAACACCTCCAATCTTGTTGTGTTCCCAACCCACTGCCGTATCACCCATTGTCAGCCAGTGACACCGCTTCCTACCCATAGGCAATGTTAATCCATTTTCGGCATTGACACGTGTAAGTTCCGGCTGGAGCTACGCTCTGCTATTTTTTTGCTTCATGTTTATTTTAAGGTTTTAATAAAGGAACTTTAGCTTTAATATAAGAGAGCCAGTATCTTTTACTCGTCAATGTTAATAACGTGAACTTTATGGAAACTTCTTTTCCACTACATGAGAACAGGCTACCTCCAACCCCCCCCCCAAAAAAAACAATGAAAAAGCAAAGAATCCATTAACATAACAATACTAAGAACATTATTTTATATTCTTAAAACTTCCTACTAATTTATAGAACCAAATAGAGAGAAAGCACTCCTTTCCATTAAAGAGGGAAGTTTTGGGGTTACAGTACTTTTAAAATGTAGGTGTATGGCCCTTTAAGAAGATCTGCATTTGCTTAGTGCAATATGCAGTTAGAGAGAGAAGGTTCTGGTTAGGCTGGGGACCAGGGGTTTTATATGTGGTGCACTATCTTTTTTATTTAAAAAAGAACTAAAAGTGTTTTAACTTTTTAACATGGCCACTGGCTTTGCTCCTGGTGGTAGCTCCTCCCACTGAGTGTTCCCAGGCTATTCTTTCTCAATATGGAGCCTCTGCAACTAGATTCTCTACTACTACAGTTGGGACCAGATTTTAAACCTATTTCCAGTGCCTGCCAGTTTTAGGAAGGGGGTGAGTATCTACAAAGTAGCTGCCAGGGGGTACTCAGGGGCTATATAATATATATATATATATATATATATATATATATATATATATATATATATATATATATATAGGGTAGGGTGACCATATTGCTGCTTTAAAAAGGGACACACATGAAAAATACATATATCAGGGCTGTTTTCAGGTCTGTTTAAAGAATTTTTTTGCATAAGAACCCTGACATGTATTTTTCATATGTGTCCCTTTTTTAAAGCAGCAATATGGTCAGTCTAATATAGGGACTGTAGTAGTTTCTACACTGTGTGATAATTGAAGTGTCTGAGGAAGAGTAAACTTAGTGTAGAGGGCTCTCTACCAGGTATTGTCTGTACTAATACTTATATACAGTGTCATTGCATTCTTTATTATAAGTGAAAACTGGAACAACATTTCTTTGTCCCCACTGATATCTTTATTGAGGAGTCAGTTGCTATTTGTCAGGGTTTTTTCCCTGTTTTGTTTGCCATGTGCTGCTGGCAGCCATTTTACTCACCTCTCTTGCTGATTCTGGTGCATACTGTGTGATGCTGCTCATTTCCTGCACTTCCTTTTATGGCCAGACTGGTGTACATCATCCATGTGAGACAGGATGCAGTCTCAGAATTGTGATGTCATCACTTATTATTTAAAGGGCCTCTGTTCAGTATGCTTTGCCCTTGCGTTGTCTCAGACCTGTTTGTGAAAGCTCCTGTGTATTACCTGGCTGTCTGACATCCCTCCTGGTTCCTGATCTCTGGCTTGTTCCTGACTCTGCTGTACTCCTTGTTCCTGATTCCGGCTCGTCTGACTACTCGCTTTGGCTCCTGACTTCTCGTCTCAGTCAGATTCCTGGCACCCTGACACTATTATCCCCCGTCTACATATGCATGTTTATTTTCCAAATATGTTCCAGTTTGCCAGGTAACTCAAATCTGTGAGAATCGTATACCTCATATTTTGCTTACATATCAGCCACAACAGTCCACTGTCCAGTAGGAACTCGCCCTGTACTTGTCACTCAGGGGGCAACTACTGTTTTTACTCCTGAAGCTAAAAATAACATATAAAAATAGTGACAGATCCTTTAGAGATAAAATCTGTTGGTATCTCTGTTATACCTATTGTATGGGTAATTTATATGTATGCATACAGGTTCTATC
The DNA here is from genome assembly GCF_027579735.1 of Bombina bombina. Taxonomy (NCBI): domain Eukaryota; kingdom Metazoa; phylum Chordata; class Amphibia; order Anura; family Bombinatoridae; genus Bombina; species Bombina bombina. The sequence continues at coordinate 696,944,887 of NC_069501.1, forward strand.
ATGCAGATACTGAACATTGACCATGAATATTTTCGTTTACAGTGGAGATCCTTTAGAGATAAGGTCTATTGGTATCTCTTTTATATCTATTGTATGGGTAATTTATATGTGTGCACATACATTTATCATGCAGAAACGGAGCATTAATCATGAATATTTTCATGGATTATGTATATTGTGTATTTACTTTCCAAGTATACAAAGTCTCTGCTTATTCTGGACATGGATTTACAAGTATCTAATGTGTACCTTTTGATCTCTATGTGGTGCTTATCTAGTCTGTAAGGCTATATAACGGTATATACTTAGATCATACTTATACTAGGTCATACTTAAGTCTTGTAAGGATTTATTAAATTTTGTACACGTTTATATATTTTTGGATCCATCAGGAAAAATAGTTAGGATATTCAGACTGATTCTCTGTCCTTCAAGAGATCAAGAGTATGGTTCGCTTTGAAGCAAAGTTCTCCTTATTGACCAGCGGTCCTATCTCATGTTGCCAAAGATCCTTCTTAGGTGGTAGTCTTTATAAAGGATTTGGAGGATAAGGGAATAATTAATCCCAGTACCTGTGTAACCTCAGGCTCAAGAGTTTTTGCCCACAATCGGTTTATTATCCAAAGGGATTTACAGTCCTGTCCTGGATTTAACATCCCTAAACATGTTGGTCAATGTTCCCTCTTATATGATGGGAACATTCCTCACTGTTTTTACTTTTCATCCAAAGGGTCAGTTTATAGCTAATATACACCTCTAGAATTGTTAGCTGCACATCCCTATACATTCAGTTCTTGAGGGTTATATATCTATCTGCAAAACCTTGCCATTTTACCACCCGTGTTGGATGAAATCTTGCCAGTGCTCAGAATCGGGTAATTTCAGTTGCTCCTTATCTGAATGACATACTAGTGTAAGCTTGTCTCATGTTAATAGCTATTGCTCATACTCTCAAGTTTCTGTCTTCATTCAAGACCATGGTTGGATTGTTGATGTACCCCAAAGGCTCATTATATTCTGCTGTAAAGGTAACATTTACAGGTGTCATATTAGACTAAGTTCTTATGCATCTAGTTTCCTGATGGAACTTCGCAATGTAGGATTCAGAGGGTGTGTCTCTTCCTACCATGAACTACCTTCAGTCGGTAGCTCAGTGATGGTGACAGTGGGACATATGGTAGCTGCTTCAGACGCAGTTTATTTTGCCCCATTTTCAATTGAGACCCCTTTAATGGTCAAATAATTATTTACATTTGGCATATGGATTGCTTTGGATTTTCCATCAGTCAATCTTTTTCTTGAGGACATAAAGTCTGTCTTTGACCCAAGTTGGGACAGCCTTCCTTCGTCAGTCTTGGCCTATTATGCCGACAGATGCCAGACTCTCTGGCTAGGGGGCGGTCTGGTTTCCTCTAGAGGCAAGGTTACCCATCAACATTCTGGAATTTTGAGTGGTCTTCGGGCTCTCCGCCCTGGCCCTTATTGAAGGAGGAAAAGTTTATCAATTTCCAGTCGGACAACATCTTGACAGTGTCCTACATAAATTATCAAGGTGGATATCCACAGTCCACTGGCCATGCAGGAAGTGTATAAAACTCTGTCTTAGGCAAAGATGACTCTCTGCTCCCTATTGGCAATTCACATACACAGTGTGAACAAATGGGAGGTGGATCATCTCAGTGGTCTATCAGTCCATTCAAGAGAATGGTCTCTCCATTAGGGCATTTTCAATCACTCCGAGATCACATTGGGCTTACAGGATATAGATCTGATGATCTTTCATTTAAATCACACCGCTTCTAAGCTATTGTGCAATATTAAAAGATCCAAAGTCTCTCCTAATGATGCATACTTGTTTTCAGACAAGACCTGCAGTCTCAAGTTTCTCTTTTTTATCACAATATCTAATCTCTACATTTAATGTCATGGAGCTTAAACGCCTAGTTTTGAGACTTTCTCAGATTCGGTTATTGAATCTGATGCAGGCCAGAAAGCCTGTAACACAAATAATTTATTAATAGATTTGGAAGGCAATTTTTGAATGGTGTTCTTCCAGATGGTTTTCTTGGTATTCCTTTAGGATTCCTAGACTCCTTCAATTTTTCTCAGGATGGCCTTGACAAGGTTTTGCCTGCGGATTTATAAAATAAATCTGTTTTATCTGTTCTTTTTCATAGGAAGATGGCTAAACTTCCTGATGATCAGACTTTTATCCAGGTGTTCGTTAGAATTAGGCCAATTGTGATTCCTATTTCTCCACCCTGGAATCTAAATGTACTTTACTCTGCATGACAAGGTTCTTTGTTTGAACCAATGAATTATGTTGATATCTAGTTTTACTTTGGAAAGTACTCTTACTATTAGCAAGATAATCAAATGCCGCTAAAATATGGTTAATTTTTTTTAGAATTTAGATGAATTTAAACTCTTACCTTGTAAGTAAGACCTAACTGAAAGGACAGAAACAACTCAATCAACTATACCAACAAGATGGAGCAGAATAAACTGAAACCTTGTTCCCTGTAGTGCCCCTAGAGACAGGGATGCATATTTCTTGTTTATTTGAGAAATGCATCCTCTGTGTTTCTCTTGTTAAGTGTATCCAGTCCATGGATCATCCATTACTTATGGGATATTCTCCTTCCCAACAGGAAGTTGCAAGAGGATCACCCACAGCAGAGCTGCTATATAGCTCCTCCCCTCACTGCCATACCCAGTCATTCTCTTGCAACTCTCAGCTCCTCCCCTCACTGCCATACCCAGTCATTCTCTTGCAACTCTCAACAAAGATGGAGGTAGTAAGAGGAGAGTGGTGTATTATAGTTAGTTTTTTAACTTCAATCAAAAGTTTGTTATTTTTAAATGGTACCGGAGTGTACTATTTTATCTCAGGCAGCATTAGAAGAAGAATCTGCCTGCGGTTTCTATGATCTTAGCAGAAGTAACTAAGATCCACTGCCGTTCTCACATATTCTGAGGAGTGAGGTAACTTCAGAGGGGGAATGGCGTGCAGGTTATCCTGCAATAAGGTATGTGCAGTTAACATATTTCTAGGGATGGAATTTGCTAGAAAAATGCTGCTGATACCGGATTAATGTACGTCAAGCCTAAATACAGTGATTTAATAGCGACTGGTATCAGGCTTATTACCAGAGATACATACTCTTATAAAAGTGCAATATAAAACGTTTGCTGGCATGTTTAATCGTTTTTATATATGCTTGGTGATAAAACTTATTGGGGCCTAGTTTTTTTCCACATGGCTGGCTTGATTTTTGCCTAGAAACAGTTTCCTGAGGCTTTCCACTGTTGTAATATGAGTGGGAGGGGCCTATTTTAGCGTTTTTCTGCACTGCTAAAATTACAGAGACACTCAGCTTCCCTTGCATGATACAGGACATCTCTGAAGGCCTCAAAAGGCTTCAAAAGTCGTGTTTGAGAAGGGTAACAACCACAGTAGACCTGTGGCAGTTGTTGTGACTAGTTTTAAAAACGTTTTTTTCATTTATTATTCCGTTTTTGGTATTAAGGGGTTAATCATCCATTTGCAAGTGGGTGCAATGCTCTGCTTACTTGTTACATACACTGTAAAAATTTCGTTAGTGTAACTGCCTTTTTTCACTGTTATTTCAAATTTTGATAAAATTTGTTTTTCTTAAAGGCACAGTAACATTTTTTATATTGCTTGTTTAACTTGATGCAAAGTGTTTTCCAAGCTTGCTAGTCTCATTGCTAGTCTGTACAAACATGTCTGACATAGAGGAAACTACTTGTTCATTATGTTTAAAAGCCATTGTGGAGCCCCATAGGAGAATGTGTACTAAATGTATTGATTTCACCTTAAACAGTAAAGATCAGTCTTTATCTATAAAAGAATTGTCACCAGAGGGTTCTGTCGAGGGGGAAGTTATGCCGACTAACTCTCCCCACGTGTCGGACCCTTTGCCTCCCGCTCAAGGGACGCACGCTAATATGGCGCCAAGTACATCAGGGACGCCCATAGCGATTACTTTGCAGGACATGGCTGCGATCATGGATAATACCCTGTCAGCGGTATTAGCCAGATTGCCTGAATTAAGAGGCAAGCGTGATAGCTCTGGGGTTAGACGAGATGCAGAGCGCGTAGATGCTGTAAGAGCCATGTCTGATACTGCGTCACAATATGCAGAACCTGAGGACGGAGAGCTTCAGTCTGTGGGTGACGTCTCTGACTCGTGGAAACCTGATTCAGAGATTTCTAATTTTAAATTTAAGCTTGAGAACCTCTGTGTATTGCTTGGGGAGGTGTTAGCTGCTCTGAATGACTATGACACAATTGCAGTGCCAGAGAAATTGTGTAGACTGGATAAATACTATGCAGTGCCGGTGTGTACTGATGTTTTTCCAATACCTAAAAGGTTTACAGAAATTATTAGTAAGGAGTGGGATGTTTAGTTCTCGGTTTCCGGTGGGAGGAGCTGATTCGGAGCAGAGCACGCTGAGTTGTGGCGTGGTGCAGAGAGTCAGCGTTTGAAACAGCTTTGCCTCCCTGGCTTTATTCTCCTGTTGTTGATGTGACATATACATCCTAGGGAGTTGGGCAGTCTCCATCTGTGCCCTGGCAGGAAACCCGTGAGAGCGGTATGCTCCGTCGCAAGAGCCGCAAGTAGCCTCTCTACTAAAAAATGCACACCCCGCGGGGGTGATTCTTCTGACCAACTACGGGACGCTGTCCCTTAACTATTCCACACCGGTACCCTGGATGTACTGCAAAGGTAAAGATTACTGCACTACAGGTGCACGAACAAATACCCTTATACTACAAGGACCCTGTAAACTCTAAACCTCTTACCGCCCTGCCGGATGCAACGAACGCACCTAAAGTTTGCCACCTTACCGCATGTAGCGGTCTCACTCTGGAGTAAATCCATTCTTCAGGATGCGTTGTTACATTGATCTGGGTACCTGGTAAAGCTGGTGCCTGAATATTCCGGAGTGAAGATCCGGGGCGGAGTGCTGAGCGGGGCAAAGTGTCTGCTGACCTACTGCTACGCCATCTGGTTGGAGCTACCGGGGTTGCTGTTGTGCTTTCCTGACAGGTGTTACGACAACCTCAAGGGCAACAATCGAGCCAGGCCTGCTTTGCAAAAGACCGTACTACAGGCTATCACTGTAGGCTCTACTTGTTGGGTAAAGTTGGACCCCTGCTGATGTATTCATTACAGACCTGGAAAGTGCAAGTATATTTGGTTCTTTGGTTTCCTTGCTCTGACTGTTGCTTTGACTGTTTGCTCTGCCCTTTTCTCCTCAAGTAAAGAGAACTTTTGACCATATTGCTGCTGTTGGACTGCAGCCGCGCGGCACCAGTGTGGGTTGAAGTAGCTTTGATATCGTCTGGACATTTTAAAACGCTAAGTGTCAATATTATTATGGACAGTATTCAAGTCTGCTTGCTCTATATATTTAGTCTTTCTGAGGTTGTAAATATATTATTTTAAGTTACAAGGCCAATACAGTAAACGGATCAAAGAGTTAAAAAGTTAGACGGATCTAACCTCATGAAAAGACCTATTGCCTAGTTACTTTAAGTCCTGTGTATTGGGGCCTAGATTGTTTCTGTAGCTTTATTATGGAAAATCTTCTCTAATATGTCATAGGCATTTGATCTTTCTGCAAATCTGTTATTAGTCCTAGAAGTTTAACTAATATATCTATATCTATCCTTACTTACACTTATATAGATCTATATTTTGTGATTATATAAGCATTTTATTTAACTGTGTTTGGCATGCTACTCTAAGAAGTTGGGTTACAAGACTCTCTAGGTACTGATCAAATCAAATAGAGAGACATTCAATACGGTATAAAACTTTTACCTGTTCTGGAACATATTAGACTCCATTTTTTCTTTTTCTTTTTTTTTCTTTGCCATATAAGCAATAGTTGATGTGTGTAATTCCCGGTCAAAAAAACCTACAAATATACAGCTCGCTTTTTCCCTCTTTCACTATTTCACGGTATTGGCACTGATTAATTTATCTCCTTTGTATTTTTTCCTGTAAGTTTTTGATATATAGTCACGTCCACTTATTTATTTGTATGCACATACACTATATTTATAGATAGGCACCAATTGCCCTGATTTTTTTTTTTTTTTCTCTCCACGCTATTGAGTTCTTCTCCTTTTTCCTTTTCTCTGCACCCTATATACTATCTTCACTTAATAGAATTTTTCACTAAGGGAGGAAGCGTGTGATATATATGGACAAATATATTACGGCGTCTAAAATAAATTCGCCCATTATGCCAGTTAAAAATAAAGACAGGAAAATACGTGTTTCTGATATCCAGCCAGAAATAGTTAAAGAGCTTGTACCTCCTAAAAATGATACCCAACAGCTGATCAATCAGTTGTCAGGAATATTATTACCTCAATTTGAGCTGTTGCAATCCCAGATGGCTAATTTAACAGCGGAGGTAAGACAATTTTCAGATAGGCTTAATGAGGTTGAAAATAGAGTCTCTGAAACAGAGGATGCTATAAATAGTCAAGCAACCCAATTGTCAGATCATAATAAATATATAAAAAATTTACAGGATTGCATAACAGATCTTGAGGATAGTTCTCGTCGCAATAATTTAAAAATTGTAGGTTTACCAGAGTCCAGTGAATTTGCTGACCTTTTATATTTTGCTTCTATATCTCTCCCGCAAATATTAGGGGTGCAACAACAGAATACTCCTCTGTTGATTGAAAGAGCACACAGAGTAGGTCCCCAGAGGAAATTGCTGAGCGGGTTAACTAAGCCTAGAGTAGTCATGATTAAATTCCAAAATTATCAAGATAAAATGACACTTTTAAGATCCTATCGCAAAATTGACCTGGTGCAGATAGGAGAAGCTAAAATCTTGATTTTTCAAGATTATTCCAGTGAAACTTCCCAAAGAAGGAAAACTATGTCACCCTTCTACACCAAGCTAATTAATGCAGGGCATAAAGCCAGACTAATTTATCCAGCCAAAATAATAATAGAAGATAAGGATATTACACATACTCTGTTAACTGAACAAGAAGCTAGACAATTTTGTATAGATTTGAAAATTAATGTATAGATGAGGGAACGAATTAAAGCTGTAAATATATTTTTGGATTTTGTGAGATGTTGCTATTTGCTACATAAAGTCTTGTTTTTAGAATTTCTCCCCCTCTGGTCTCTTCTCCCCTCTTTCTTTCTTTTTTTTTTTTTTTCTCTCTCTTTTTCTTCTTCTTTCCTATTTCCCCCCTCCTTGCCTCCATTTTCACATCTGATATGGATATGAAGAGTAGAAGAAATGCTTAAATGTGTCTCGTGGAATATAGGTGGAATAAACTCCCCTATTAAAAGGAAGCTGATTATTAAGCAACTAGGTAAACACAAACCGGATCTTGCTTTCCTACAAGAAACACATCTTAAGGCCATAGAAGTTAATAAACTTAAATCAAAATGGGTGGGCCATGTGATCGCCTCCCCCTGTAATAGGAAGAAGAGAGGGGTAGCCATCCTGTTTAATAAAGATTTATCTTACAAAATTCTGAAACATACTTATGATAAAGAGGACAGATGGCTCCTGGTCGAGATTGAGATAGGGAACACTAAATACATTTTTTGCAATATATACGCGCCAGATCAGGTAGATGTATTATTCTGGAATCAACTTATTATGACTCTATCCCAGTACATTGGACAAAATTTGATTTTGGTAGGAGACTTCAATCTTATTCCAACCCCATCTCTAGATAGACGGACTCCAAATAACTCTAAATTTTCTAATGTTAAGGCCAAAATATTTAGTCAGATATGTACTAACTTAAAGCTCCATGATATCTGGCGTATTAAACATCCGGATTCTCAACTATTTTCTTGTGAGTCTAAGTCTTATAGAGCGCTATCCAGAATAGACTTCTTTTTAATTTCTAGTGTCATGTTAGCGATGGATATTGATACTCATATTTCTGATATAACGATTTCAGATCACGCTGTCAATTCTCTGAGCATAGCAATTAAGAACACTACTACTAACTTTGTAAATAATTTCTTTTTTCCCAACTATCTATCTCAGGATAAAAAGTTTGCAGACTGGTTAGGCCAGAAATGGCGGGAGTATCAATCTTTCAATAGAGAGTATCTAGATAAAGTAGAGATCTACTGGGAAGCTGCTAAGGCTTATCTCAAGGGTGAAATTAAAGCCTATATGATTAAAAGGAAGAAACAATTTAATGCCCGTGAAATACAGCTGGCTAACCAGCTTAGCAACTCCTATAAAAACTATATTAATAATACCTCTAAATCCCTTTGGGATAAATATCAGAAGGCTAAACAGGAATATGATCTCTTCTTCAAAGAGAAAATGTTAAGGGAAGATATTAAAATTAATGCTAAGTACAGTGGGCAATTCGGCAGATCAGCCAAATTTTTGGCTAGATTAAATAAGGCCAGGAAAAAGAACAATATAATTGAAGCTATTAGGGTCGGCCAAGATAGATGTTCAGATCCACGAGAGATTAAAGAGAGCTTTTACAAGTATTTCCAGAACATATATGCGGCGAATGAGATTAATTTTGAAAATAAAGATATTTTCTGGAATTCAGTTGTAACTCCTAAAATCTCTCTAGCTTTTTTAGAAGTCTTAAATAGCCCTATTACCCTGGAAGAAGTAGATGAGGCAATACTCCATGCCAAGTCAAATAAAGCTCCCGGTCCTGATCAGTTAACATCAGAATTTTATAAGACTATTCAATGTGATTTACTTCCTATTCTGGTTAGATTATTCAATTAATACTTTACAGCAGGGAAGCCTATGTCGGAATACTTCTCGGCGTCGGCGGTTACTTTAATATTAAAGAAAGGTAAAGATCCTCTTGATCCATCTTCTTACAGGCCTATATCACTTCTAAATGTAGATTGTAAATTACTTACTTCTATAATGGCAAAAAGACTTAAATCTGGCATAGAGCAAATTATACATGAGGATCAATCAGGCTTTATGCCTGGGAGATCCTCTATCAGAAATATACGCCGTGTTACTACTGTATTAGAATATTGTTGGTATAATTTGCAGGATAATGTTCAAAACTTAAAACAAGATTATACGTTATTAACCGCCGACGCCGAGAAGGCTTTCGACTCAGTTACATGGGATCACTTATACACTGCCCTTGATAGATTTGGATTCAAAGGGAATTTTCTCTCATTAATAAAGTCCATCTATAATTCACCTACTTCATATGTCCTAGTTAATGGTGCTCCAAAACCTAGGTTTCATATCCATAAAGGAACGAGACAGGGTTGTCCCCTGTCTCCCCTTTTATTCAACATTGCTATAGAACATCTTGCAATTCTTCTGAGAGACACCATATCAGGTATAGAAATTGGAGACCAACGAATGGTCTTATCACTGTATGCTGATGACTTGCTGCTATTCTTGCAGAACACTAAAATCAGTATCCCTCTTGTTTTAAATACGTTTAAACAATTTAGTTCTTTCTCGGGCTACAAATTAAACTTAAGTAAGTCTGAAATTCTTTGGATACATCAGAATAAAGATAGCTGTCGGGAACACCCTTTTCAGGTTGCAGAAAGCATCAAATACTTAGGAATAAACCTTCATAGAAATCCTAATTTCTGGTACGATAACAATTTTTCTGTCTTCTTTACAAATGCTGCTGAGAAATTAAACAGATGGGTCCTGTTCCCTATCTCTCTCTCGGCCAGAGTCATGTTAATTAAGTCTATACTCTTTCCACAATTAGTATATCTTCTTCAAAATCTCCATGTTTTTATTTCTAATAAAGATCTAAGGCTTTTTAATAAGAACTGTTCATCTTTTGTCTGGAACAGAAAAAGGCACTATCTATCTAGAACTAAATTATACCAGCTTTCAGAATATGGAGGATTTGCGCTTCCTGATATAAAATGGTATAATATAGCTATCTTGGCTCGTTTTGCCTGTGATTGGATCACAGACACTAATTATTTTACGAATCCTTTAATTGAAAAACAGATGGTTGCCCCTCTCTCTCTTAAAGCTATTATTCATTGCCCAATGGCACAATTACCAAAACACATTAAAAAGTTAGCGGTAATCGGTAATGTTGTCTCAGCCTGGCAGAAATTATGTGCCGTGTTAGACATAGACTACCGCATATCTTCATATCTTCCTATCAGAGGTAACAACCTCTTCCCCCCAGGTTTAACATCAGGAATTTTTACAAGGTGGGAGGAAAAAGGATTAATCTACATCTCTCAAGTCCTTGACAATGAACATACAGTTAGAACATTTGAATCTATTCTCCAAGAATACAATCTACCAAATCAAAACTTTTATGCATATTTGCAACTTAGACACTTTATAAATGGAATACAAAATATTAGACAAGACTATAAAAAATTTGGTAAGCTTGAAGATTATATTATTTTACATAAGAATGGCATTCATACTATCTCGCTAATTTATAATATCTTAATGTCGAAACAAGGACAACTGGGGTTGGAAACTTTAGTTGGCTACTGGAGATCTTATTTTCAAGAAATAACAGTAGAAAAAATTAATCTTAGTATTAAACAGGTAAGAGAGACAAGAATCCCCACCTCCTGGAAAGAATCTCATATTAAATTAATTAATAATTCATATATTACACCGAGAATGTTAGCCAAGTGGGCTGGTGATAAATCAGCCAACTGTTTTAAGTGTAAAAAAAAGGAGGCTGATCTCCCCCATTGTTTCTGGTCCTGTCCTAAAATTAGGCAGTTTTGGTTTAAAATGTCCTACTGGGTTTCTAAAGCCCTACATGAAAATGTGATATTAGATATGTATCAGGTTTTTTTTTTTAACTAGTGAGACCAATATTACATCTCATAAATCTATTGATACCCTGATCCTGTTAGGACGGAATCTAATCCTCAGGTATTGGAAGAAGAGGATTGCTCCTCTGTTTGGTCTATTTAAACAAGCTGTGTTCTCGCAAATAATGTTTGAATAACTAAATATTAACTCTCTCTCAGAGAACCAGATAAAAAGCTTCTTTGACAAATGGCTCACTCTAATATTACAGCAATCTAATAATTTGCAATATGCATTAACCAAATGTTTTCACAAATCAGATTTTTTTGGAACTCTGATTTTGAATAATCCATTTCCCTACTCCTGGTATTAATGTCATATTTTCTTGATGGCAAGATAGAGGTGGGAAGTTGGAGGCAAGGGGGATCTTTTTCCTTCTTTCTCCCCTTTTTTTTTGTTTTTTTTTTTGTTTTGTTCTGTCTCGTTTTGTTTTGGTCTTGTCTTGTCTTGTTTTGTTATGTTATGTTTTGTTATGTTATTTTAGGTAACCAGGAAAACAGCACAATTGTACAAATAACAAAGAGTAAGATATTGGAAAGTATATGGCAATAACTTCCTTAAAATATGACTTTGTGGATTTTCTGAATTTAAGAATGACTTAATTATTGATTGTTTTTATTTTTCTTTTGATTGATAACCATTCTTTTCTTCTTTCTGTTAAACAAAGAAATGTATTAATGCGATAAATTTGTACTTGTTGAATTGTACTTTGTGCTTGGAGATAAATAAATGATTAAAAAAAAAAAAAAAAAGTAAGGAGTGGGATAGACCCGGTGTGCCGTTTTCCCCCCTCCTATATTTAGAAAAATGTTTCCCATAGACGCCACTACACGGGACTTATGGCAGACGGTCCCTAAGGTGGAGGGAGCAGTTTCTATTTTAGCAAAGCCTACCACTATCCCGGTTGAGGACAGTTGTGCTTTTTCAGATCCAATGGATAAAAAATTAGAGGGTTACCTTAAGAAAATGTTTATTCAACAAGGTTTTATTTTACAGCCCCTTGCATGCATTGCGCCTGTCACTGCTGCGGCGGCATTCTGGTTTGAGGCCCTGGAAGAGGCCATCCATACAGCTCCATTGACTGAAATCATTGACAAGCTTAGAACACTTAAGCTAGCTAACTCATTTGTTTCTGATGCCATTGTTCATTTGACTAAACTAACGGCTAAGAATTCCGGATTCGCCATCCAGGCGTCGGGCGCTATGGCTTAAATCCTGGTCAGCTGACGTGACTTCAAAGTCTAAATTACTCAACATTCCTTTCAAGGGGCAGACCTTATTCGGGCCTGGTTTGAAAGAAATTATTGCTGACATTACTGGAGGTAAGGGTCATACCCTTCCTCAGGACAGGGCCAAATCAAGGGCCAAACAGTCTAATTTTCGTGCCTTTCGAAATTTCAAGGCAGGTTCAGCATCAACTTCTTCTGCTTCAAAACAAGAGGGAACTTTTGCTCAATCCAAGCAGGCCTGGAAATCTAACCAGTCCTGGAACAAGGGCAAGCAGGCCAGAAAGCCTGCTGCTGCCCCCAAGACAGCATGAAGGAACGGCCCCAAATCCGGCAACGGATCTAGTAGGGGGCAGACTTTCTCTCTCTTCGCCCAGGCGTGGGCAAGAGATTTTCAGGATCCCTGGGCGTTGGAGATCATATCTCAGAGATATCTTCTGGACTTCAAAGCTTCTCCTCCACAGGGGAGATTTCACCTTTCAAGATTATCTGCAAACCAGATAAAGAAAGAGGCATTCCTACGCTGCGTGCAAGACCTCCTAGTAATAGTAGCGCCTTATCTAGACGACATCCTGATACAGGCGTCAAGCTTTCAAATTGCCAAGTCTCACACAGAGATAGTTCTGGCATTTCTGAGGTCGCATGGGTGGAAAGTGAACGAAGAAAAGAGTTCTCTATCTCCTCTCTACAAGGGTTTCCTTCCTAGGGACTCTTATAGATTCTGTAGAAATGAAAATTTACCTGACGGAGTCCAGGTTATCAAAACTTCTAAATGCTTGCCGTGTTCTTCACTCCACTCCGCGCCCTGCGGTGGCTCAGTGTATGGAGGTAATCGGCTTAATGGTAGCAGCATCTATGCATGCTCAGTCAGTGGAATGGGGATTACACAGATTTGTCCCCTCTACTAAATCTGGATCAGGAAACCAGAGATTCTCTTCTCTGGTGGTTATCTCGGGTCCATCTGTCCAAGGGTATGACCTTTCGCAGACCAGATTGGACGATTGTAACAAAAGATGCCAGCCTTCTAGGTTAGGGTGCAGTCTGGAACTCCCTGAAGGCTCAGGGATCATGGACTCAGGAGGAGAAACTCCTCCCAATAAATATTCTTTAGTTAAGAGCAATATTCAATGCTCTTCTAGCTTGGCCTCAGTTAGCAACCCTGAGGTTCATCAGATTTCAGTCGGACAACATCACGACTGTGGCTTACATCAACCATCAAGGGGGAACCAGGAGTTCCCTAGCGATGTTAGAAGCCTCCAAGATAATTCGCTGGGCAGAGTCTCACTCTTTCCACTTATCAGCAATCCATATCCCAGGTGTAGAGAACTGGGAGGCGGATTTTCTAAGTCGTCAGACTTTTCATCCGGGGGAGTGGGAACTCCATCCGGAGGTGTTTGCTCAATTGGTTCATCGTTGGGGCAAACCAGAACTGTATCTCATGGCGTCTCGCCAGAACGCCAAGCTTCCTTGTTACGGATCCAGGTCCAGGGACCCAGAAGCGACGCTGATAGATGCTCTAGCAGCTCCTTGGTTCTTCAACCTGGCTTATGTGTTTCCACCGTTTCCTCTGCTCCCTCGACTGATTGCCAAAATCAGACAGGAGAGGGCATCGGTGATTCTGATAGCGCCTGCGTAGCCACGCAGGACCTGGTATGCAGACCTAGTGGACATGTCATCCTTTCCACCATGGACTCTGCCTCTGAGACAAGACCTTCTCATACAAGGTCCTTTCAATCATCCAAATCTAATTTCTCTGAGACTGACTGCATGGAGATTGAACGCTTGATTCTATCAAAGCGTGGCTTCTCCGAGTCAGTCATTGATACCTTAATACAGGCACGAAAGCCGGTCACCAGGAAAATCTACCACAAGATATGGCATAAATATCTTCATTGGTGTGAATCCAAGAATTACTCATGGAGTAGGATTAGGATTCCTAGGATATTGTCCTTCCTCCAAGAGGGTTTCGACAAAGGATTATCAGCTAGTTCTTTAAAGGGACAGATTTCTGCTCTGTCTATTCTTTTACACAAGCGTCTGGCAGAAGTTTCAGACGTTCAGGCATTTTGTCAGGCTTTAGTTAGAATTAAGCCTGTGTTTAAACCTGTTGCTCCTCCATGGAGCTTAAACTTGGTTCTTAAAGTTCTTCAAGGGGTTCCGTTTGAACCCCTTCATTCTATTGATATCAAACTTCTATCATGGAAAGTTCTTTTTCTGATGGCTATTTCCTCGGCTCGGAGAGTCTCTGAGTTATCTGCCTTACATTGTGATTCTCCTTATCTGATCTTTCATTCAGATAAAGTAGTTCTGCGTACAAAACCTGGGTTTTTACCCAAGGTGGTTTCTAACAAGAATATCAATCAAGAGATTGTTGTTCCATCATTATGTCCTAATCCTTCTTCAAAGAAGGAACGTCTTTTGCATAATCTAGACATAGTCCGTGCCTTGAAGTTTTACTTACAAGCTACTAAAGATTTTCGTCAAACATCTAACCTGTTTGTTGTTTACTCTGGACAGAGGAGAGGTCAAAAGGCCTCGGCAACCTCTCTTTCTTTTTGGCTTCGGAGTATAATCCGTTTAGCCTATGAGACTGCTGGACAGCAGCCCCCTGAAAGGATTACAGCTCATTCTACTAGAGCTGTGGCTTCCACCTGGACCTTTAAAAATGAGGCTTCTGTTGAACAGATTTGCAAGGCTGCGACTTGGTCTTCGCTTCATACCTTTTCCAAATTTTACAAATTTGATACTTTTGCTTCTTCGGAGGCTGTTTTTGGGAGAAAGGTTCTACAGGCAGTGGTTCCTTCCGTTTAAGTTCCTGCCTTGTCCCTCCCATCATCCGTGTACTTTAGCTTTGGTATTGGTATCCCATAAGTAATGGATGATCCGTGGACTGGATACACTTAACAAGAGAAAACATAATTTATGCTTACCTGATAAATTTATTTCTCTTGTAGTGTATCCAGTCCACGGCCCGCCCTGTCCTTTTAAGGCAGGTCTAAATTTTAATTAAACTACAGTCACCACTGCACCCTATGGTTTCTCCTTTCTCGGCTTGTTTCGGTCGAATGACTGGATATGGCAGTGAGGGGAGGAGCTATATAGCAGCTCTGCTGTGGGTGATCCTCTTGCAACTTCCTGTTGGGAAGGAGAATATCCCATAAGTAATGGATGATCCGTGGACTGGATACACTACAAGAGAAATAAATTTATCAGGTAAGCATAAATTATGTTTTTCATAGTATTTGAATTGTATTATAGGATTTGCTTGTATTAAGTGTACAGGATTTGCAATGATTTGAGATTTTACATAAAGTCTCATAAGTCTTTCATAAAAGTCTTCTTGTTATGTAATTTTAAGAAATAATATTGGAGGTTTAAATATATGAACATTATGTCAAAAACATATTATTTATAATTGAAAAAGAACATATTGCATACTCCATTTTGTTTTGTTTTTTAATTTTTTCAGCAAAAAACGGCTTCAGAAAGGGAAAAAAAAACAAATTTTATTTAATTTTCTAATTTTTAAAAATAATTCTAGGCTCTCCCATCTCTAGTTATGTGGACACATTTTTCTTTAGCGTTGCTCATTTGGTCTTTTCAGTCAGTCGTGAATGGAGCCAATATTTTTTCTCCAATTTCTCTCTCCATATAGCTTCTTATTGGGCTGGCTGTAAATGTGATACCGCTGGTAGCAAAGGGATAGAAATATATGAAGGGAACCACCAATATGACTGAATGTGAAAAATGATACATTTTATTTTTATATATAAATAAATTAGATGTTTAATGCTTTATTTTTGTGTGTGTAGTTTTCTATACTTTAGGGTCTGTCTTTCCTTTATGTAAGTCTCATCTATATTTATCTGTAGTTATGGAATTAATACTCCCTTGAAATAAGTATCTTGTATTATATCCTTGGAGTAATCCCGCTTTAATTTTGTTTTGTCACAAAGTAGAACACTGGATATGAAGCCCAAGATTTTCCTTTCATGCTTGAGATGGAACATGTAATTTTAAACAACTTTCCAATTTACTTCTATTATCTAATTTCCCTTGTTCTCTTGGTATCCTTTGTTGAAAAGCACACCTATGTAGGCTCAGGAACTGGGAGATAGCTGCTGATTGGTGGCTTCACATATATGCCTCTTGTCATTGGCTTAACCATTGTGTTCATCTAGCTTCTCCGTACTGCATTACTGCTCCTACGATAAAGGATACCAAGAGAATGAAACAAAATTGATCATTTAAATAAATTGGATAGTTGCTTAAAAATGTGTTCTCTATCAGAATCAAAGGGAAATGTTGTGGGTTTTTTATGTCCCTTTAACATGTACTTAAGGCTAAGAATATCTAAATAAGATTAGCATGGTCATACGATGATGAGTAGATACAAAGACCATTTACAACCTGTGTTACTTTTTCAGGTACGTGAGCGGGATCTGCCTTTTGTGATGCACACATTAGCAGCGGAGTTTACCATCCTAAGGGTGGTGAATGGAGAGACTGTAGCTGCTGATAACCTTGGGGTAACAAATGGATTTGTGAAACCCAAGTTAGGTAAGAGTAGTCCTGCCTTGTGACTATAGATCAGGAGTGCCCAAATATTTTAAATATGCTAAAGATAAAATAAGATTATAATATAGATTTGATTTGTAATTAACAATACATTTAACATGACTGTGTGTGTATGTATTTATGTGCGTGTGTGTGTATGTGTATATATATATATATATATATATATATATATATATATATATATATATATATATAGTTAATAGGGATGATTGGCACTAGAATTTATAACTACGGTTATTACCCACTTACCCAAATAAATTATGTAAGTGTGTAGTGCTACAGAGGTATAATTACATAAATTCATACAAGAAAAAGTATCCCAGCTGTGGGTGATACAGAAATATATATCTCCTCTAGATGGTTTAAGTATACCCTTATCTGGCACTCAACCTAACAACAGTCCTAATTATGAAAGATCAGAGGTCACAACCTATAGATGCATCAAACCAAATATTTAATTGCACAATTGTTTTCACAAAAAAATGAAAAAAGTAACAAAAGGGGTAACTCATAATTATAGTCCAAGCAGGTTTAAATAAGGGTACCCTTGTTTAAGGATTCAGGGAGCTCCCTGTTTTGTATAACACCAGTCGTGGTTTAATTCCACCCAGTAAGTAGTCCCTTTATTAGTAAGCATTACACAAGCGTCCAAGCAAATTGCTCCTTATGGTGCAGAACCCCATTTGAAGGTGTGGTTAATATTAAGCAGTCTCCCCCACAAGCGATCCGTTAGCAAAACAAGCAAGGCAGCTACATTATACTCCAGCAGGAGGCACCAGGATCCGCTCAAGCTACAACTAGCTATTAACCTTACAAAGGAAGCTCCGGATTTAACAAAATGTCTGGTCTGATAAGCAGGTGGTTTCGAACCGTATTTGATTCCCCACAGCTATTACGGACAGTGAAGCTAAGCGAAACAGGAGGGTAAGGTAAGTCACTGAAGTATGCCCCACTCACGGAACAACAACGATCAATCTGGATATCAAAAGCAAGTGAGTATGGTGGGCTGACTACTTACCCGTCCTATTCTTGTATTGCCGACGGACCGCTTGTGGGGGAGACTGCTTAATATTAACCACACCTTCGAATGGGGTTCTACACGTAAGGAGCAATTTGCTTGGACGCTTGTGTAATGCTTACTAATAAAGGAACTGCTTACTGGGTGGAATTACTCCACAACTGGTGTTATACAAAAACAGGGAGCTCCCTGAATCCTTAAACAAGGGAACCCTTATTTAAACCTGCTTGGACTATAATTATGAGTTACCCCTTTTGTGTCTTTTTTCAATTTTTTTGTGTGACTTCTGATCTTTCATAATTAGGACTGTTGTTAGGTTGAGTGCCAGATAATGGTATACTTAAGCCATCTAGGGAAGATATATATTTCTGTATCACCCACAGTTAGGATACTTTTTCTTGTATGTATATATATATATTATATATATATATATATATATATATATATATATATAATATTTTTTAACAGGGCACAAACTGCTTTATTCCAGGCAAAATGAAACTATTATTGGTAAATGAGACCGAGTAGTGTTGTAAAATTTCTAAACAAAACCCAAATAAATAAAATGTATGTTTTAATGTTTAAAATTTCAACAACAAAAAAATGTCCTATGTAGCTTTAAGAGCATTTCCTTGGCAATAATCAATCATAATTTGTTTTACTGCTTATATTGATTTTATGTATTACATTTGCTACGTATTTGCTTTGGATAACGTACTGATTATCAGTTTACAGACACAACAAAATAATGTATTTTTTCCAAAGATGTGAGGATAGCCCTGTCATTAAGTTACATTAGACAAAGTATTGCACACTGCCTTTAAAAGGACAGTAAACATCTTGAGATATTTATATATATATATATATATATATATATATATATATATATATATATATATATATATAAAATATTTACTTATCTTTAGTAAAACAACTTTGCAGTAAACTTTCACTTTTTATGTTACCCCTTTCATGTAATTTAGCACTGAAAATTGTTGATTTTCTAACTATCAGAGCTGGAAGTGCACTCTGCAAACTTCTCAAGGCTAATCCTGCTACATATCTTTCCCTAATTGCTTTTAGCAATGACAAATGCAAAGCAATGCACTTTATACTAGCATAATGATTATTATTATTATTATGTTTAGCCTTGTCAGCTGCCGACTCAAGTACAGATTGCTTCCGGGATTCAGCTCCTTGCCACTAGGTGAAAGCAAAGATTCCAAAAATTTCAAGAGTTTTATATCCCTCCCACCTCACTAATCAAACAGTTTAATTTTTGCCTCCCAGAAGGTGGGTGAAGAATTAAGGTGCTCCAGATTATTTGTGCATTTGGACAGTTTTTCACAGTTAGACACTGCTAGTTCATGTGTGTCATATAGATAATATTGTGCTCACTCCCATAGAGTTATTTATGAGTCAGCTAAAATGCAAGTCTGTCAAAAGAACTGAGTAATCAGGCATTCTACAGTGGCTTAGATACAAGGTAATCAAAAAAGGTAAATAGTCTATTAATAGAACAGTGTTGGTTATGCAAAACTTTAGAATGGGTAATAAATGGATTATCTATCTTTTAATCAATAACAATTTTGGTGTAGATTGTCCCTTTAACATTTTTCTTTACTTTAAGTTCTCTAGGCTATAGGACTCAAACACACTTTTGCTAATTCACGTTTTTGCTACACTGTGCAGTTGGGATCCACCGAAATTTCGTCCGAAAATTGCATTTTTGGCTATTTCGTTTTTCGTTTTTTTTTTTGCCTGTTATTTTTGGTAAAATTATTGTGTAGCATGTTTCAAATTTGATGCTAGCCTAGAGCAGCTGTTTTAAGTTCATTACTTGACTTACTGTTTTACATATAATGAGTTTTCTAGGACTAAACTTTATTTGGATAGTAAATCTGATTCTGTTACATAGAACTAAATAAAGAATAATACAGTATTTATGATATTTAATATTGTTTTAAGTAGGGATGCACTGAAATTTTGGTCGCAGAAGTATTTTGGCCGAAAATGGCATTATCATTTTTTGCCTGTTTTTTTTTCTTGGTAAAATTATTGTGTAGCATATTATTGTTTTAAGATATTTTTGTCCAATTTTAGTGTGTTACTTTCAATAAAAGTGTGTTTTCTTTTTATTGGCTTGAAGGTTTTCATTTCAGATTCATTCATTAAATAGTCTAATTATGTAAAAAAAAAAAAAAAATTGAAAATAATAAAAAAGACATTTTCGGTATCGGTTTCAGTTTTCGGCCAAGTGCATCCTGGATTTTCGGTTTCGGTCCAGAATTTCCATTTCGGTGCATCACTACTGTGCAGTATTTTTTCAGGCGCACTACAGGGTCGCATTTCTGACTTTATTTCCATATTGTAGTGATGTGGATAAGGTGGCTCTGCACTAGATTTTTTTTAAATAGACAAATTGGTTTACTTGTGGGCTACCTGGTTACCCTGTAGTCTTTAGGTAGCGAGCTTCATTGTTTCTACATATTGAATGTTTGCAGCGCTGGGGTTAAATATTTCTCCCACGCTGTTTTTCTACCCTGTGATGTGAGTGAGGCGTTTCGCAATGGAGATCGTCTGCTTCGTTTCATGTCTTCAGTACTCCTGTAATACAGTTGCTTGGAGGGGGTAAGATTAGCAACTTATCCAAGAGTTCTGTTTATAGCATGACATTATATAATAATTTAAGTTTTTCATGATATTTTTTATGCACTGTAAGGCCTGTTAACCTTTTATGCCTGTTGATATCACTCTTTTACATTCTCAAATGTTAAAGGGACACTGTAGTCACAAAAATATCCATCATAGATCTAAAATATGAATGAAAATAAAGACATTTACAATGCCCATCACGTTTCCAAAACGTACCATTTCTAAACGAACTGTCTTTAAAAATGTAAATTTTTCCAAACCCACTACCTTTCACTCTGTTACCGCTTTCCAATCCGCACGGCCAACTCCAGTCCAGTGGCGACTGTTCTGTTTGATGCTCATGCGCGATATAGGTGAACGTCATCAAATACGTCTAATCGATTAGAAATTAAAATGCGTTTGGGTAATGTCGCCATCTGTGCCGCATTCTGCGCAAGCGCAAATAGACCAATCAAATTGTGTATGCTTAGTTTAGGTAATCTTATTCTAATTACATGCAAAAAACTAAACATTTTTGAGGGCTGGATGAAGTTATGTCATGCGGGCAATATCAAAATGTATTTTCTAAAGAAATGGAGCTTCGTTTACAGATATAAGGTAGATTCAATTTGTTGGAGAAATGTGATTGACAATATGTGAACTGTTTTTAAGGTACAAAGCAAAAGTTAGTAATCCTTTAAGCTTAAAATTCCTGAAATTACTATTTTTGGTGTATTGCTGCATTTTACTTAGTTTAAATAAATATGGAGCATACTGGAACTGTCCCCAACTCTGTTACCTAGCTGCTTTAGAGAGGAGATCCTCTGAGATTACATTTAAATGTGTAATGTGTAAAATTTTACCTATTGTACCCCCTGCTCAACTTTCTAATTCTTGTATGGATCACCTGATCAAAGATAGGCAATGTGTCCGTACATGGACACTGGTGTGCATGACAAGCCCTTGCAGTGTCCGCCACAACCTTAGTATATCTTTTCTTTTTGATTAAATAATAGGAATTAAAAAAAAAATGTAGTGTGAATAAAGTTAGTGGCTTGTCAAGAGACTGCTAGCGATATTGGGTGATAAGTTATAGAATAAATAAAGCCTAAGTGAAATACTGGATGTGTATCTGCATCTGTATAATAACACCCAGCTCTGTACAAAGACACAGTAGTAACACTGACACATGCGTATAGCCAGACAAGAGCTGGTTATAGGGTCAGTGGTATCTGCATCAGTATAATAACACTCAGCGCTATATAATGACACAGTAGTGACACTGGCTCATGGGTATAGCCAGACAAGAGCTGTTTATAGGGTCAGTGGTATCTGCATCAGTTTAATAACACCCAGTGCTATATAATGGCACAGTAGTGACACTGGCATATGGGTATAGCCAGAGGAGGGCTGGTTATAGAATCGGTAGTATCTGCATCAGTATAATAACACCTAGCACTATATAATGACACAGTAGTGACACTAGCATATGCGTATAGCCAGAGGAGGGCTGGTTATAGAATCAGTGGTATCTGCATCAGTATAACACCAAGCACTATACAAAGACATAGTAGTGACACTGGCTCATGAGTATAGCCAGAGGAGGGCTGGTTATAGGATCAGTGGTATCTGCATCAGTATAACAACACCCAGCACTATATAATGACATAGTAGTGACACTAGCATATGGGTATAGCCAGAGGAGGGCTGGTTATAGAATCAGTGGTATCTGCATCAGTTTAACACCAAGCACTATACAAAGACATAGTAGTGACACTGGCTCATGAGTATAGCCAGAGAATGGCTGGTTATTGGATCAGTGGTATCTGCATCAGTATAACAACACCCAGCACTATATAATGACACAGTAGTGACACTGGCTCATGGGTATAGCCAGAGGAGGGCTGGTTATAGAATCAGTGGTATCTGCATCAGTATAACACCAAGCACTATACAAAGACATAGTAGTGACACTGGCTCATGAGTATAGCCAGAGGAGGGCTGGTTATAGGATCAGTGGTATCTGCATCAGTATAACAACACCCATCACTATATAATGACACAGTAGTGACACTGGCTCATGGGTATAGCCAGAGGAGGGCTGGTTATAGGCTCAGTGGTATCTGCATCAGTAGAATAACACCAAGCACTATACATAGACACTGTAGTGACACTGGCTCATGGGTATTACATCAGGAGGCGAGGTTATCAATAACCAACGTCAGTCTCCCCCGTTGTTCAAGATATCCGTTCTAGGATTTGCTCTGGTCTTTGGCTTTACGCCCTCGGTATACTGCTGGGTTTTTGGATCATTTCTTGGAAGAAGTATACAGCTCTTGTATGTGCAAGTTCTGTAAGTACTTTGCTATATGAATGACTCTTTTAAGCAAGACTATTACAGTACTTAATTGCATCGATTTTTCCTATGATTGAATTCAACATGGTGCACTTTATTATTTCTTTACAAGTAACCGGCGACTTTTATTAAGGGGCCTATAGCTTTTATTGTGTGTTTTTAGGTACTTTCTATTTATATGCTATTATCGATTAATACATTTATGCCTTGAGCAATGCAATATCCCTCCTTGTTGTATTGTGTACATATTGGGTTACAGTCTTCTTTTTCTTTTTGAATATTTACCAATAAATGCGCTAGAACTTTGTGTGATCTTCAGGGCTCTTCAGAGCTGGCCCATTCTGAAGCAAGAGACTTATCAATCGGACAATGTCACGGCGGTGGCATATATCAATCAATAAGGTGGAACTCGCAGTTCTCTAGCAATGAATAAAGTCTCTTAAATTTTAAATTGGGCAAACACCAATTGCTGTCTAATTCCAGGAGCGAACAACTGGAAAGCAGTCCATCTCAATCGGCAATCCCTATATCCAGGAGGATGGTCTCTTCATGTAGATGTTTTTAATCAGTTAATCAGGAAGTGGGGTCTTCCAGAGATTGATTTGATGGCTTCTCATGTAAACAGCACTCTTACCAGATATTTTGTGAAGTAAAGAGGTGCCCAAGCAGAGTTTGTACATGCTTTAGCAGCTCCTTGGTTTTTTCGTGTGCCATGCATATTTCCTCCAATAGTTCTGCTTCCAAGAGTGATAGCTCAAATCAAGCAATAGCTATCATCAGTAATTCTGTAGCTCCTCCTTGGCCTTGCAGAACTTGGTTTGTGGACTTAGTACAAATGTCAAGCTCCCCTCCATGGACTCTTCCTATTCGTCACAACCTTCTATTTCAAGGTCCTTTTTATCATCAAAATCTCGAGTCTCTCAACTTGACTGCTTGGAGATTGAACACATAAAATTGAAGCAGAGAGGTTTCTCTGAGGCGGTGAGACATACTTTACTGCTTTAATTTATTTAATAATTCTGGCAAGGAAACCAGGAAAATGTATCACAAAACTTGGAAGATTTTTTACAGTTTAATTGGCACTCAATTCTCAGAATTCTTCAATTTCTTCAGGATGCTAGCTCTGTAAAGGGTCAAATATCTGCTCTTTCAGTGTTATACAATAGAAAGATCTCTAAAATTCCAGAAGTTCAATGTTTTATTCAAGCTTTAGTCAGATTAAAACCAGTTATTAAAGCAATTTCTCCTCCTTGAAAATTTAATTTGTTTTTGAGCGTTTTGTATGTTTTGCCTTTTGAATCTATGCATTCTATTAACATTTAGTTTTTGTCTTGGAAAGTTTTGTTTCTCTTGGCGATTTTCCTTAGAATTGTCTGCTCTTTCCTGTAATCCTTCTTATTTAGTTTTTCATGAGGACAAAGCGGTTTTAAAGGGACAGTATACACTCATTTTCATATAACTGCATGTAATAGACACTACTATAAAGAATAAGATGCGCAAATACTGATATAAAAATCCAGTATAAAATGGTTTAAAAACGTACTTAGAAGCTTTCAGTATAGCTCTGTTGAAAAGGCAGTTAGAAAGCCCACTGCAAGTGGGAAATAAGACACTCCCCCCCTCCCCCTTCTTTTGCATATGAAAAGACCCTTTACACCAACAGAAGCAAACTGGAGAAGGCAGCTGACGGTATTCAAATAAAACTTTGGGGCATGGTTAGGAGTCTGAAAATCAGAGCAATGTTATTTAAAAATAAGCAAAATTATCAATTTTTTTAAAAAACAAACTTTATGGGCTTTATAAATAGATCATCTGCAAAACATTTATGCAAAGAAAAAACAAGTGTATAATGGCCCTTTAAGAACTAATTTACAGCTAGATTACAAGTTTTGCGTTATGAGTGAAAAAGCATTGTTATGCTTTTTCCCTAACGCCGCTATTACAAGTCTTGTCAGAATAGGTGTACCGCTCACCTTTTTGGCCGTCACGCAATGTCAGTACCGCACTTTTTAAAAAGTCGTCATTTTTCAATGGGATTCGCATAGCGCCGGTATTTCGAGTTTTGCTGTGAGGCCAAAAAGTGAGCGGTACAGCCTAAAATTACAAGATCCGTACCGCCATCTAAAGTCAGTAGTTATGAGTTTTACGTTACAAATCTGTAGCATAAAACTAATAACTAAAGTGTTAAAAAGTACACTAACACCCATAAACTACCTATTAACCCCCAAACCGAGGCCCTCCCGCATCGCAAACACTACAATAAATTTATTAACCCCTAATCTGCCGCTTCGGACATCGCCTCCACTTAAAAAATGTATTAACCCCTATTCCATCGCTCCCCGACATCGTCACCACTATTATAAACCTATTAAACCCTAAACCGCCACCCTCCCGCATCGCAAACACTATTTAAAGATTATTAACCCCTAATCTGCCCACACCGCCACAATAATAAACCTATTAACCACTAAACCGCAAGCCCCCCACAACGAAATATACTAAAATAAACTATTAACCCCTAAACCTTTGGCATCCCACATCACTACATAAATATATTAACCCCTAAACGTAACCCTAAGCCTAAGTCTAACCCTAACACCCCCTAATTTAAATATAATTAAAATAAATCTAAATTAAACTTACAATTATTACCTAAATAATTTCTATTTAAAACTAAATACCTATAAAATAAAACCTAAGCTAGCTGCAAAATAAATAATAGTTACATTGTAGCTAGCTTAGGTTTTATTTTTATTTCACAGGTAACTTTGTATTTATTTTAACTAGGTAGACTAGTTAGTAAATAGTTAACTATTTAATAACTACCTAGCTAAAATAAATACAGTTACCTGTAAAATAAAACCTAACCTGCCTTACACTGAAACCTAACATTACAATAATTTAAATTAATAAAATACAATTATCTACATTACAAAAAAATATAAACACTAAATTACACAAAATAAAAAACAAAATTATCAAAAATAAAAACGAATTACTCCTAATCTAATAGCCCTATTAAAATACCCCCCCCCCCCCCCCCCCGAAAATAAAAAAAACCCTAGCCTACACTTAAACTGCCAATGGCCCTTAAAAGGGCCTTTTGCAGGGCATTGCCCCAAAGAAATTAGCTCTTTTACCTGTAAAAAAAATAAAAAACAACCCCCCAACAGTAAAACCCACACAACCAAACCCCCCAAATAAAATTCTATCTAAATAAACCTAAGCTAACCATTGCCCTGAAAAGGGCATTTAGATGGGCATTGCCCTTAAAAGGGCATTTAGCTCTTTTACATTGCCCAAACCCTAAGCTAAAAATAAAACCCACCCAATAAACCCTTAAAAAAACCTAACACTAACCCCCGACGATCCACTTACAGCCAATAGGATTTTTTCCCCTTTAATTCCTATTGGCTGATAGAATTCTATCAGCCAATTGGAATGTAAAGGACGCCATCTTGGATGACGTCACTTAAAGGGAAACTTCATTCTTCAGCGACCATCGGGAAAAAAGGATGCTCCGCGCCGGATGTCTTGTAGATGGACCCGCTCCGTGCCGGATGGATGAAGATAGAAGATGCCGTCTGGATGAAGACTTCTGCCCGCTTGGATGAAGACTTCTGCCACCTGGATGAGGATGGATGTCCGGTCTTCGAAAACTGTAAGTGGATCGTCGGGGGTTAGTGTTAGTTTTTTTTTTAAGGCTTTTCAGGGCATTGGTTAGCTTAGGTTTATTTAGATAGAATTTTATTTGGGGGGTTTGGTTGTGTGGGTGGTGGGTTTTACTGTTGTGGGGTTGTTTGTATTTTTTTTTACAGGTAAAAGAGCTGATTTCTTTGGGGCAATGCCCTGCAAAAGGCCCTTTTAAGGGCCATTGGTAGTTTAGTGTAGGCTAGGGTTTTTTTTATTTATGGGGGGGGGGGGCTTTTTATTTTGATAGGGCTATTAGATTAGAAGTAATTAGTTTTTATTTATGATAATTTTGTTTTTTATTTTGTGTAATTTAGTGTTTTGTTTTTTTTGTAATTTAGATAATTGTATTTGATTAATTTATTTGATTTGATTGTAATGTTAGGTTTTATTTTACAGGTAACTTTGTATTTATTTTAACTAGGTAAACTAACTACCTAGCTAAAATAAATCCAATAAATACAAACTTACCTGTGAAATAAAACCTAAGATAGCTACAATGTATCTTTATTATTTATTTTGTAGCTAGCTTAGTTTTTTTTTTTTACAGGTATTTAGTTTTAAATAGGATTTATTTAGGTAATAATTGTAAGTTTAATTTAGGTTTATTTTAATTATATTTAAGTTAGGGGAGGTTAAGGTAAGGGTTACGTTAGGGTTAGGTTTAGGGGTTAATATATTTATTTAGTGTTAGTGATGTGGGAGGCCAAAGGTTTAGGGGTTAATAACTTTAGTATAGTGGCAGCGACATTGGGGGCGGCAGATTAGGGGTTAGAACTGTAATGTAGGTGGCGGCGATATCGGAAGCAGCAGATTAGGGGATAATAGTTTTATTTAGGTGGCGGCGATGTTAGGGGCAGACAATTAGGGGTTAATAACTGTAATGTAGGTGGCGGCGATGTTAGGGGCCGCAGATTAGGGGTATTTAGACTTTTTTTTTATGTTAGGGTGTTAGGTTTAAACGTAACTTTTTCTTTCCTCATAGACATCAATGGGGCTGCGTTACGGAGCTTTTCATTCCGCGATCGCAGGTGTTAGGCTTTTCTTTTGCAGGATCTTCCCATTGATGTCTATGGGGGAAATCGTGCACGAGCACGTCAAAACACCGTTTGTATTTGGGTGAGGTATGGAGCTCAACGCCACCATATCGCCCGGGCAACCCGGGTTTTTAAAAACTTGTAATAGCAGCGCTATAAGGAGGTGAATTAACGACGCTTTTGTGGCGCTCGTTAATTTCCCTATAGCGCTGAAAACTCGTAATCTAGCTGTTATTTTTTTTGTTATTTTTACCAAAGGTGGTTTCTTCAGATAACATAAATCGAGAAATTGTGGTACATTCTTTTTGTCCTAATCCTCATAAATCTAAGGGGAAAGGCTTTTACATAATTTGGATGTAGTGAGAGCCTTAAAATGTTATCTTCAGGCTACTAAGGAATTTTAGGCAGTCCTCTAGTTTATTCATTCATTTCTCAGGATCACGCAAGGGTCAAAAAGCCATGACTGTTACTTTGGCTTTGTGGTTAAAGATTTTAATTCATAAGGCTTACTTGGAGGCGGGAAAGTCTCCAGACTCTCCACCAATGCGTATAACTGCTCATTCTACCAGATCAGTTTTTACTTCATGAGCCTTTAAAAAATGAGGCTTCAGTTGAACAAATTTACAATATGGTAAAAATAAAAATCCCCTAGGCAGCAGTGTCTATAAATTAGGTGCCTGCCTTTTTCCAAAATTTAACCCCGCCCTTATTACTCATAGACATCTTGGGTATTAATTTACCTGAAGTTATGAACTTATGGATTCTCCTCACCCTACGAAGGAAAACATTTTTACGCTTACCTAATGATAAATTCATTTTTTTTGGAGGTGGTGAGAGTCCACAAGGCCCACTCTTTATATTTAAATTGTAATTTTTTTTTCTGGCGGCAGTTCTAGTTTTGCACCTCATTTCTCTGTTCTGTTCTTTCCTACCTTTCTCCTTCTTGGCTATATGTAAGACTGGCTTATCAGTGAGGTGTTGGGGATAAGAATAGTCTTGGAGCTTTTGGAATCGCTGCCTCCTCCTAGTGACTAGGAGCTAAATCCCTGAAGTAACAAACTTATGGAATCTCACCACCTCGAAAGAAATTCATTTATAGGGTAAGCATACATTTTGGAGATGGGTTTTTATACATTCTTTATAATCTGTATGTTTCATTCTTCTTTGTCTTACAGTTCAAAGGCCTGTTATTCATCCGCTCTCCAGTCCCAGCAATATGTTTTGTGTTACTAGCCTGGATCCTTTTACACTTCCTACTGTGACTACACTCCTAATGGATGTTATGTTTTACTCCAATGGGTATGTTTAGGCAATACAGTTGGAGTATACTGTGTACCTGTGTATTACTTTAATTACCAAGAATATTATTTGTGCCGGGTTTTCCAACAAAATTCTATTATAAATCTAACAAATATAGACTTTTCGGGATGTTTATAGTGAGATTTTTTATTTTACGAAAACTTGCTAACACACTTAAAAAATGCATTTTTTAATTTGACTTTTGTATATATTCTGTTTTGTGTTGGCATAATGTTTTGTTTCACCAAATAAACCGATTTAAAAAATATAATGTAGGGACAAATAAGTAACTGTGCAAAAGCAAAAATATAATAAAAATATAGAGTTATGAAGAATTTAGCTTTCAGCACCCCAAGTCTCCTTGACCAATATATAACTTTCTAATACTCTTATGGACTTCTGTTGTTCTAATTTTTTAAAGAGACAGACACATCTCATCAGATACAGACACAAGCAGTACACTGTTATGAACAGGAAATGCCATATAGGGATGTAAAATACAATTCTGATGTGCAAGGGAATTTGAACACACAGCTGTTCATGTTGTGACAATAATTTTAAAAGGATATAAATATTGGTTTTGGGCAGTAATGCTATCCTACAGCATATATTATGTATATACCTGTATATAATCATCTACAATTTAGAAATGTAATGCTTTTAATTTTATGGCGGTAATATAGTTTAATATAATTTTTGTAATGACTTTGTATGTGTGCTTTTTTCCCCAGAGTAAAAGACTCGGCGGTTGGCAATGAGGAATCAGGACATATACGTTTTTTCTCGTTTTCGCTCATTGAAGGTTACATCTCATTAGTAATGGATGTACAGACACAGCAAAGGTGAAACTTGATTAAGAGCTTAGCCATTGCCTGTTTTGTTTTGTCAAGAGTTACTTTATAATACAGTTGAGAGTTTATCTGCCGGTCTTAAAGGGACAGTCTAGTCAAAATTAAACTTTCATTATTCAGATAGGACATGTAATTTTAATCAACTTTCTAATTTACTTTTATCATCAAGTTTGCTTTTCTCTCTTAGTATTCTTAGTTGAAACTAAACCTAGGCAGACTCGTATGCTAATGTCTAAGCCTTTGAGGGCTGCCTCTTATCACATACTTTTTATATTCCTTTTCAACACAAAGAGACAGAAAGTACAGGTGGACCATATAGATAACACTGTGTTCCTGCACAGGGAGGGAGTTATTTAATATTTAGCCCATCACAATGCTAAATGCAAGACAATAGATAATAAACAGTCACAGTCATGTGATCAGGGGGCTGGAAGAGGGTTCCTAGATACAAGGTAATCACAGAGGTAAAAAGTATATTAATATAACTGTGTTGGTTAAGCAAAACTGGGGAATGGGTAATAAAGGGATTATCTATCTTTTAAAACCATAACAATTCTATTGTAGACTGTCCCTTTAAAGGGACATTGCACCTTAACATTTTTTCCCCTTTAATGTGTTCCAATGAACCAATTTTACACATGGTTCCCTTACCTTTAGTTTGTCATTTTGTTTTGCCTGTTGAAACCGCCACCCATACTGAAAACTCAGTACTGCAGTAATGGGTACAGAAGAACTAAATACACTGAAGGTGAAGAAGAAACTATTCTCCTAGTGTACAGTTATAGACACAGGTACTAAAACTTTTGGTATTTGTGTATATGCAGACCGAAAAGGAAGTCACTGTGTGTATAGAGAGCAATACGATAATTAGGACTGCTCTCCCTGCAAGATCAGCCAATTTTAAAAGGTTGTGGTTTAAAAAAGAAAAAACTGCTATTTCATATACAAAAGTAAACCTTAAGAGACAGTTTCCAATGTATTAATACCCTGCAGCTGTTATAATAAGCAATTGGAAACATATTAAGGGGGACTCATTTAACAGTACACTGTTCCTTTAAAAAAAAAAAACATTATACATTTAATTTGAAAAATAACAATTTCCTAGGTCAAATTTTAGTCTTGAATGTCAGTCCCGTTTTTTGCAAAAAACTGGTCTGTAAGCACCAAGTTCTGTGGGCGATGCCCAACACATTCATGACATCATGGGGCCCTTTCAGCCTGTGCCAGTTAACTGCAAAAAAGGGGAATGACTAAAATGACTATTTAGATTTATGTTCTTTGTCAAGACTGTAAATACTATCTACATTTACAGGTGAAACTCTAAAAATTAGAATATCGGGCAAAAGTTAATTTATTTCAGTAATGCAACTTAAACGGTGAAACTAATATATGAGATAGACTCATTACATACAAAGCAAGATAGTTCAAGCCGTGATTTGTCATAAGTGTGATGATTATGGCTTACAGCTCATGAAAACCCCAAATCCACAATCTCAGAAAATTAGAATATTGTGAAAAGGTGCAATATTCTAGACTCAGTGTCCCACTCTAATCAGCTAATTAAGCCATAACACCTGCAAAGGGTTCCTGAGCCTTTAAATGGTCTCTCAGTCTGGTTCAGTAGGAATCACAATCATGGGAAAGACTGCTGACCTGACAGTTGTGCAGAAAACCATCATTGACACCCTCCATAAGGAGGGAAAGCCTCAAAAGGTAATTGCAAAAGAAGTTGGATGTTCCCAAAGTGCTGTTTCAAAGCACATTAATAGAAAGTTATGTTGAAGGGAAAAGTGTGCACGAAAAAGGTGCACAAGCAGCAGGAATGACCGCAGCCTGGAGAGGATTGTCAGGAAAGGCCATTCAAAAGTGTTGGGGACTTTCACAAGAGCCACCACACACAGACGGATCCTGGACATGGGCTTCAAATGTCGTATTCCTCTTGTCAAGCCACTCCTGAACAACAAACTACGTCAGAAGCGTCTTACCTGGGCTAAAGAAAAAGAGACCTGGTCTGTTGCTCAGTGGTCCAAAGTCCTCTTTTCTGATGAGAGCAAATTTTGCATCTCATTTGGAAACCAAGGACCCAGAGTATGGAGAGGCACACACTGCAAGATGCTTGAAGTCCAGTGTGAAGTTTCCACAGTCTGTGTTGATTTGGGGAGCCATTTCATCTGCTGGTGTTGGTCCACTATGCTTCATTAAGTACTGGGTTAACGCAGCCGTCTACCAGGAGATTTTGGAGCACTTCATGCTTCCTTCCGCAGACGAGCTCTATGGGGATGCTGACTTCATTTTCCAGCAGGACTTGGCACCTGCCCACACTGCCAAAAGCACCAAAACCTGGTTCAATGACCGTGGGATTACTGTGCTTGATTGGCCAGCAAACTCGCCTGACCTGAACCCCATAGAGAATCTTTGGGGCATTGCCAAGAGAAAGATGAGACATGAGACCGAACAATGCAGAAGAGCTGAAGGCCGCTATTGAAGCATCCTGGTCTTCCATAACACCTCAGCAGTGCCCCAGGCTGATAGCTTCCATGCCACGCCGCATTGAGGCATTAATTGCTGCAAAAGGGGCCCAAACCAAGTACTGAGTACATACAGTATGCATGCTTATACTTTTCAGAGGTCCGATATTGTTCTACAGGTATGTACAATCCTTGTTTTATGGATTGCATGTAATATTCTAATTTTCTGAGATTGTGGATTTGGGGTTTTCATGAGCTGTAAGCCATAATCATCACAATTATGACAAATCCCGGCTTGAACTATCTTGCTTTGCATGTAATGAGTCTATCTCATATATTAGTTTCGCCTTTTAAGTTGCATTACTGAAATAAATTAACTTTTGCACAATATTCTAATTTTTCGAGTTTCACCTGTATATTTTTGATGACTTATTTTGTGGTTCTTAATCCTTTAGTATGTACATAGGATCCTAAAAAAGATTTTGATGTTTCTTTAAGAATTCACATATAAATATATGTTTATTGTGTAAATATTTTACAAGACTATGCTTCAAGAGCAGTTATATGACCTACTATTTTGAGGAAGAGGCACTGGGAGTATGTTCTTCATTGTGTCAGTGAAGTGCGGTGGTATGACTTGTGATTTGTTGGATTGGTCATTGTATCCTTTTTCTAGAAGGGCTTTGGACCAATGAGTGTCTGTCTGGAAGGCTAAAATATGACCTCCTGCAATGGTTAATAAACCTTAAAAAAAAATTGTATTCCATTTTTAGTGTTCCTTTTAATGTTTATAATTGCAGGCTCAAGTTTATATCAGGATGTCTCTGTGACTTTTGCTTGGTTTCTGGTCTGTGGTCTTTCATCATATTTTTATCAAGGCAAATTACTGTATATTATAAGGCCATATGTTCCTTTTTTGGGGAAAAGGGGTTTCTGGTTTTGTAGTGTTGTATTATATGCTGGACCTTCTTTCTAGTATCTGATGCACTTTTATTTTTTATACTTTGCTGCACACATAATCTCTTGCCAAACATAGTCACTTACCTGTATAATCCTTAAAGGCTTTCTTCTACAAGATACGACGAGTCCACAGATTTCATCCTTACTTGTGGGATATTATCCTCCTGCTAACAGGAAGTGGCAAAGAGCACCACAGCAGAGCTGTATATATAGCTCCTCCCTTCCCCTCCACCCCCAGTCATTCTCTTTGCCTGTGTTTGTACTAGGAAGAGGTAAAGTGAGGTGTTAGTCTTAGTTTCTTCAATCAAGAAGTTTTTTATTTTAAATGGTACCGGTGAGTACTATTTTCCTCAGGGGGATATAGAAGAAGATTTCTGCCCTGAGGTTAATGATCTTAGCAGATGTAACTAAGATCCACGTTGGTTCCCACAGAGCTTCTGAAGGTTGTACAAGAGAGATCTTCAGTGTGGAGAACAGTTTCATGCTACAAGCAGCATTGAGGTATGTTCAGTCCTTTACTTCTGAGGAGACTTGGTGTATCAGAACTGGCTGACACGTTTTTCCCTGGAAGGGAAGGGGTAAGCAGTAGACCTGTTGAAACAGAGGGTATTACTGAAAACCTGTATGTATTATTTTATGATACTGGGCTTTATGCATATTGCAGCATATATCAGAGACACTGGGAGAGGCAGCTTAATGGTTTGGTTTTTATTATTGATAACAAACATTTCTATAGCTGTTTTTATGAGGTTTATGTTTGGGGACCACGTGGCTTTTGGCTAAACCGCTTCCCATGCGGTTGTACAGGCTGAGGTAAACGTCGTCCATGATGGGCGGGGCCTATTTTTGCACGCCCAGACGCGTAGTTACTCTGGCTGTGAAGGCAGCAGGCATTAGCTCCGGATGGGTCTACACTGATATCCTGTTAACCGGATCATTAGCAAGTCCTTTTGCAGTTCCCTGGGGGCAGGTAGGCACCACAGCAGAGCTGTGGCGAGGTGCAGGGGTCTTTTTTTTAAATCAAATACATTTTTTGCTATAAAGAACGTTTAGAGGTTAATTTTGCCCTTTTTCCTCAGGGTGCAATAATTTTTGGCACTATTGTATATGTGTAGCTAATTAGATTTTTAGGCAGTTTGTAAAAAATTGTGCGCTTTTTTATTTATTAAAGGCGCAGTACACGTTTTTCTAAAAAAATTTAATTCAATAAATAAAGTGTTTAACGACTACTGTGGTTATTACTAGTCTTTTCAACATGTCTGACATTGAGGAAACTCATTGCTCTATGTGTTTGGAAGCCATTGTGGAACCCCCTCTTACATTGTGTACCTCTTGTACTGAAAGGGCCTTACATTGTAAAAAGCATATTTTAGGTAAAGAAAGTGTGCCTAAGGATGATTCTCAGTCTGAAGAGAAGCAGGATATGCCATCCAATTCTCCCCAAGTGTCACAACCTTTAACGCCCACACAAGCGACGCCAAGTACCTCTAGTGCGTCTAATTCTTTTACTCTGCAGGAGATGGCTACAGTTATGTCAACTACCCTTACAGAGGTATTATCTAAATTACCAGTGTTGCAGGGTAAACGCAGTAGGTCAGGTATTAATGTGAATACTGAATCCTCTGATGGTTTATTAGCTATTTCCTATGTACCCTCACAGTGCTCTGAGTTGGGGGTCAGGGAATTGCTGTCTGAGGGAGAACTTTCAGACTCGGGAAATGTGTTATCTCAGATTCGGACGTGATGTCCTTTAAATTGATCACCTCCGCATGTTACTTCGGCAGGTTTTAGCGACTCTGGATGATTGTGATACTATTGTGATACCACCAGAGAAATTGTGTAAGATGGACAAATATCTAGAGGTGCCTACTTACACTGATGTTTTTCCAGTTCCTAAAAGAATTTCGGAAATTGTAAAAAAGGAATGGGATAGACCAGGTATACAGTTCTCTCCCCCTCCTAATTTTAAGAAAATGTTTCCCATATAAGACACCATTCGGTATTCTTGGCAAACGGTCCCTAAGGTGGAGGGAGCTATTTCTACCCTGGCTAAGCGTACAACTATACCTATTGAGGACAGTTCTGCTTTCAAAGACCCTATGGATAAAAAGTTAGAGGGTCTTCTAAAGAAATGATTTATTAATCAGGGTTTTCTTTTGCAACCTATGGCTTGCATTGTTCCAGTTACTACTGCAGCAGCTTTTTGGTTTGATGCTCTAGAAGAGTCTCTGAAGGTTGAGACTCCATTAGGTGACATTTTGGATAGAATTAATGCTCTCAAGCTAGCTAATTCTTTTATTACTGATGCCGCTTTTCAAATTTATAACTAGCGGCGAAAAATGCAGGATTTGCCATTTTAGCGCGTAGGGCATTATGGCTCAAATCTTGGTCTGCTGATGTGTCATCAAAATCTAAGCTTTTAGCTATTCCTTTTAAAGGTTAAGACCCTATTCGGGCCTGAATTGAAGAAAATCATTTCTGACATTATTGGAGGTAAAGGCCATGCCCTACCTCAGGATAAGTCTGTTAAGATGAGGGGTAAACAAAATAATTTTCGTTCTTTTCGAAATTTTAAAGGAGGACCCTCTGCTTCCTCTTCCTCCACAAAGCAGGAAGGTAACTTTGACCAATTCAAGTCAGTCTGGAGACCCAACCAGGCTTGGAATAAAGGTAAACAATCCAAGAAGCCCGCTGCCGCTACAAAGACAGCATGAAGGGGTGGCCCCCGATCCGGGACCGGATCTAGTAGGGGGCAGACTTTCTTTCTTTGCCCAGGCTTGGGCAAGAGACGTTCAGGACCCTTGGGCACTGGAAATCGTGACCCACGGGTATCAACTGGAATTCAAGGATTTTCTCCCAAGAGGGAGATTTCATCTTTCACGATTATCTGTAGACCAGATAAAAAGAGAGGCGTTCTTATGCTGTGTTAAAGACCTCTCTACCATGGGAGTAATTTGTCCCATTCCAAAACTGGAACAGGGGCAGGGGTTTTACTCAAATCTTTTCGTGGTTCCCAAAAAAGAGGGAACTTTCAGACCCATTTTAGATCTCAAGTGTCTAAACAAGTTTCTCAGATTTCCATCATTCAAGATGGAGACTATACGAACAATTTACCAATGATCCAGGAGGATCAATATATGACTACAGTGGACTTGGATGCATACCTTCATATCCCTATTCACAAGGATCATCATCAGTTCCTAAGGTTTGCCTTCCTGGACAAACATTATCAGTTTGTGGCTCTTCCCTTCAGGTTGGCCACAGCACCCAGAATCTTCACAAAGGTTCTAGGGTCTCTTCTAGCGGTTCTCAGACCGCAGGGCATAGCAGTGGCGCCTTATCTGGACGATATTCTGATTCAGGCGTCAACTTATCATTTGACAAAATCTCACACGGACATAGTATTGTCTTTCCTGAGAACTCACGGTTGGAAGGTGAACATAGAAAAGAGTTCACTAGTTCCATCGACAAGGGTTCCCTTCTTGGGGACTCTGATAGACTCGGTAGACATGAAAATATTTCTGACAGAGGTCAGAAAAATAAAGATTCTAAATACTTGCCGAGCACTTCAGTCCATTCCTTGGCCATCAATGGCTCAGTGTATGGAGGTCATTGGATTAATGGTAGCGGCAATGGACATCATTCCGTTTGCCCGCTTTCATCTCAGACCACTGCAGCTGTGCATGCTCGGACAGTGGAATGGGGACTATGCAAATTTATCTCCTCGGATAAATCTGGATCAAGAGACCAGAGACTCTCTTCTTTGGTGGTTGTCGCCGGATCATCTGTCCCAGGGGACATGTTTCCGCATTCCCTCGTGGGTTATAGTGACAACGGGCGCCAGTCTTCTGAGCTGGGGTGCAGTCTGGAATCCCCTGAAGGCTCAGGGTGTTTGGACTCAGGTGGAGTCTCTACTTCCAATCAATATTCTGGAACTGAGAGCAATATTCAATGCGCTTCAGGCATGGCCTCAGATGGCTTCGGCAAAATTCATCAGATTCCAGTTGGATAACATCACGACTGTGGCATATATCAATCATCAGGGGGGAACAAGGAGTTCCTTAGCAATGATAGAAGTATCCAAGATAATCCGATGGGCAGAGGCCCACTCTTGTTATCTGTCGGCAATTTACATCCCAGGAGTAGAAAGCGGATTTTCAAAGTCGTCAGACTTTTCATCCGGGGGAGTGGGAACTCCATCCGGAGGTGTTTGCCTCATTGATTCGCCAATGGGGCAGACCCCATTGGATCTGATGGCATCTCGTCAGAATGCCAAGCTTCCACATTACGGATCCAGGTCAAGGGATCCCCTGGCTGAACTGATAGATGCCTTGGCAGTGCCTTGGTCGTTCAGCCTAGCTTATGTGTTTCCACCATTTCCTCTCCTTCCACGCGTGATTGCTCGAATCAAACAGGAGAGAGCTTCAGTAATCCTGATAGCTCCTGCATGGCCACGTAGGACTTGGTATGCGGATCTATTGGACATGTCCTCTCTGCCACCGTGGAAACTTCCTTTGAGACAGGACCTTCTCATTCAAGGTCCTTTCCAACATCCAAATCTAAATTCTCTGCAGCTGACTGCTTGGAGATTGAACGCTTGATTCTATCTAAGCGAGGATTCTCTGATTCGGTTATCGATACTTTGATACAGGCTCGAAAGCCTGTCACTAGAAAAATCTATCATAAGATAAGGCGTAAATATCTTTATTGGTGTGAATCCAAGGGTTACTCATGGAGTAAAGTTAGGATTCCCAGGATTCTGTCTTTTCTCCAAGAAGGATTGGAGAAAGGATTATCAGCAAGTTCCTTAAAGGGACAAATTTCTGCTTTGTCAATTTTGCTTCACAAACGTTTGGCAGATGTGCCAGATGTTCAGTCTTTTTGTCAGGCTCTAACTAGAATTAAGCCTGTATTTAGACCAATTACTCCTCCCTGGAGTTTGAATTTAGTTCTTCAAGTTCTTCAAGGGGTTCCGTTTGAACCCATGCATTCCATAGATATTAAATTGTTATCTTGGAAAGCTTTGTTTTTAGTTGCTATTTCTTCTGCTCGAAGAGTTTCTGAGCTTTCAGCGTTACAATGTGATTCGCCTTATCTTATATTTCATTCTGATAAGGTGGTTTTACGTACCAAACCTGGATTTCTTCCTAAGGTTGTCTCTAATATGAATATTAATCAGGAAATTGTTGTTCCTTCTTTGTGTCCTAATCCTTCTTCTAAGAAGGAGCGTCTGTTACATAATCTGGACGTAGTCCGTGCCTTGAAGTTTTACTTACAGGCGACTAAGGATTTCCGTCAATCATCTTCATTGTTTATTCTGGAAAGCGTAGGGGTCAGAAAACTACCTCTACCTCTCTTTCTTTTTGGCTGAGGAGTATCATCCGCCTGGCATATGAGACTGCTGGACAGCAGCCTCCTGAAAGAATTACGGCTCATTCTACTAGGGCTGTGGCTTCCACATGGGCCTTTAAAAACGATGCTTCTGTTGAACAGATTTGTAAGGCTCCGACTTGGTCGTCCCTTCATACTTTTTCCAAATTTTCCAAATTTGATACTTTTGCTTCTTCTGAGGCTGTTTTTGGGAGAAAAGTTCTTCAAGCAGTGGTGCCTTCCATTTAGGTCTCTGTCTTGTCCCTCCTGTTTCATCCGTGTCCTGTAGCTTTGGTATTGTATCCCACAAGTAAGGATGAAATCCGTGGACTCGTCGTATTTTGTAGAAGAAAAGGAAATTTATGCTTACCTGATAAATTGATTTCTTCTACGATACGACAAGTCCACGGCCCTCTCTGTCATTTTAAGACAGACTATATTTTTTATTTAACAACTTCAGTCACCTCTGCACCTCTTAGCTTTTCCTTTCTCTTCCTAAAACCTTCGGTTGAATGACTGGGGGTGGAGGGGAAGGGAGGAGCTATATATACAGCTCTGCTGTGGTGCTCTTTGCCACTTCCTGTTAGCAGGAGGATAATTTCCCACAAGTAAGGATGAAATCCGTGGACTCATCGTATCGTAGAAGAAATCAATTTATCAGGTAAGCATTAATTTCCTTTTTTCAGGAATCTTTACTTCGCATAGTGATTCCTCTAGGTGCCATTCTCTAGAGGTCTTTGCTATTCCTTACATTTTTAGGAACAATGTAAAGATGATTTTTAAATAAATGTCCATCATGGAGCGGGATAAAACGCTTAGCACTTCTTTCAGTATTAGACACTGAAGATGAGGTCATAAGAGATTGCTCTATAGTTAGAAAACAAAAATCTTCCCATTCTACTGTATTGCTAAAAATAAAATAAAAAAAACATGGATTCTAGCTAAATATGGATTTAGAAGTCTTTTTTGACTTTTAAATTGTGTCTCTATCTCTTTGCTGATGTATTTTTTTTATCAATAATCATATCAGATTTAATTTTTATTAGCCCTTTTGTTAAAGGATTCTGATGATTTGTTTTTTATTTTTTTGTCAAAAGAGTTGACCTGGCCTACATTTTTAAATTATCATTAATCATAAAACAATTTTTACTGTCATATTTAGGGCTAGATTATGAGTGGATGAGTGATAAGGGGTTTATCGCGAGGGTTTGAGCTCATCAGGCTTACCGCTCATATTACGTTTGAAAGTAAAAGCAATCGATTGAGCGCAATCGAGATTTATGCTAGAATGATTAACGCGACTTCAGAGCTCTGGTTAACTGTTTCACGAAACATAAGTGTCACAAAACACATAAATTCATTAAAAAGTATAGTTACTCATAAAAACACTATCTAAAAAATATTGCACACAAAAGTTATAAAGGTTCAAAAATAGGAAGTCCCAGGTGTAAGAGGGAAAAAAAAGGCAGCTAATAGGTTTTAACATAGAGATACATATACATCTCTAATGATGTATATGTATGTGTGTGTTTGTGTGTGTGTATATATATATATATATATATATACATGTTCTTTCATGTAATTGGCAAGAGTCCATGAGCTAGTGACGTATGGGATATAACAATCCTACCAGGAGGGACAAAGTTTCCCAAACCTCAAAATGCCTATAAATACACCTCTCACCACACCCACAATTCAGTTCAATTCATTCATTTATTTCAGTTTTACAAACTTTTCCTCCTATGGAGGTGGTGAAGTAAGTTTGTGCTTGTTTTTTATGATTTATTCTATGTTGAGTGCTTCTAAGCATTCTGAAGCCCAACTCCTCTCAGAGTACAGTGTTTGTCAGAGGGATTTGAAGAGAGTATCGCCTGTTTGATTTTATGGTTTTCCTCGCGGGAAATCTTTTCAAGGGTTCTCTGTTATCAGTCATAGAGATTCATCTCCTACCTCTCTTTTCAGATCGACTATGTACTCTTATATACCATTACCTCTGCTGATAGCTTTCAGTACTGATTTGGCTATCTGCTATATGTGGATGGGTGTCTTTCTGTAAGTTTGTATCATTATTTTAAGACACACTCCGCTATGGTTTGGCGCTTTATGTATTAATGTAAAGTTTTAAATATATGTATTTTTACTTATATTTGCCATGAGTCAGGTCTATGTGTATTTCCCTTTGCAGTCCAGCAGTTATGGGAATCATTCTTAGGAAGTTTGTATTACCTGGCGTATAGTCTCTTTTCAATTTGACTTGTTTTTTCTTGGGAAACTTGCGGGCAAATTAGGCTCGCGAGGGCGCAAAATTATGTTATTTATTGCATCATTCTTGGCGCAAGAATTTTTTTTTGGGGGGGGGAATGTGTGTCGGTCATGACGCAAGTTTGTCATTTCCTGCGTCATGACGCAAGTTTGTCATTACCTGTTTCTTAGTTGACGCTAGGTTGTTTGGCACAAAATTGTGTTATGACGCGAGTTGCGTCATTTCCAGATGTTTGTTGACACCAAAAAAAATTTAAACTTCTTTTTGCATAGTGCGTCATTCTTGGCGCCAAAAAAAATTGTTTTATTTTACCTCACTTCCTATATGCTCCTTGCCTTCTTTAAGCTCAGACGGCTATGCTATTTGCTTTTTTTGCCAAATTTTTCCCATTCCTGAAACTGCTATATGTAGAAATAAGATATTTCTGTTTAATGTTATTTTTCTTTTTTTACATTTTACAAGATGTCTCAATCTGATCCTGTCTCAGAAGCTGCTGTAGGAACCATACTGCCTGAACACAGTTATACCAAAGCTAAGTGTATCTGTTGTAAGCTAGTGGCAATTATATCTCCAGCTGTAGTATGTAACAGTTGTCATGATAAGCTTTTGCATGCAGTTAAGGTTTCTATTAGTGCTAGTACAGTATCTGTTGTTCCTTCAACATCTAATGTACATGATATCCCTGTTGATATAAAAAATTATATTG
Organism: Bombina bombina; assembly: GCF_027579735.1. Classification (NCBI taxonomy): domain Eukaryota; kingdom Metazoa; phylum Chordata; class Amphibia; order Anura; family Bombinatoridae; genus Bombina; species Bombina bombina. The sequence goes on from NC_069501.1 coordinate 696,986,203, forward strand.
CTGATGTGATAGAAGGCTATGGCTGCTATACCGCCTTCAAATAAACGTAAAAGGTCTTATAAAACTTCTCATAATACTGCTGAAATTTGTAATGACCGACAGCATGCTGATATATCCTCCTCTGATGAGGATCTCTCTGGTTCAGAGGATCCTACTTCAGGCATTGACACTGATATATCATTTTATCTTTTTAAGATTGAGTATATTCGTTCTTTGTTAAAATAAGTGTTAATAACTTTGGATATTGAGGAGTCTGGTCCTCCTGATAATAAATCCAGTAAACGTTTAAATTCTGTCTATAAACCTCCTGTTCCTGATGCCATTTCTGATGTGATTGCTAAGGAATGGTCTAAGCCTGGTACTTCTTTTGTTCCTTCTTTAAGGTTTAAAAAGTTGTATCCCTTGCCAGTGGCTAGATTAGAGTTTTGGGAAAAAGTCCCTAAGGTTGATGGGGCTATTTCTACTCTTGCTAAATGTACTACTATTCCTATGGAAGATAGTACCTCTTTTAAGGATCCTTTAGATAGGAAAATTGAATCTTATCTAAGTTTTTTTGCCTCAAGATAAAAAGTCTAAAGGCAAATCTAGAGCTTCTAATCGGTTTTGTTCCTTTCGACAGAATAGAGAACAGAAAACCACTCCTTCCCCTAAGGACTCTGGCTCCAATTGGAAGCCTTCCTTGAGTTGGAATAAATCCAAGCCTTACAAGAAACCAAAGCCAGCCCCCAAGACTGCATGAAGGTGCGACCCTCAATCCAGTTTTACTGGTGGGGGGCAGATTATTTCAAGACATTTGGGCAGATTCCATTCAGAATCATTGGATTCAGAATATTGTCTCCCAGGGGTATCAAATAGGTTTCAGAATAAGACCTCCTGTGAGAAGATTTTTTCTCTCTCACGTTCCATCAAATCCTGTGAAAGCTCAGGCTTTTCTGAAATGTGTTTCCGATCTAGAGCTTTCAGGAGTGATTGTATTAGTTCCAATTCTGGAACAGGGTCTGGGTTTTTATTCAAATCTATTCATTGTCCTGAAGAAGGAAAATTCTTTCAGACCAGTTCTGGATCTGAAGTTTTTGAATCATTTTGTAAGAGTCCCAACTTTCAAGATGGTGGCTATAAGGACTTTTCTGCTTTTTGTTCAGCAAGGTCATTACATGTCCTCAATACAGGACTTACAGGATGCGTATCTTCATATTCTGATTCATCCAGACCACTATCGGTTTCTGAGATTCTCTTTTCTAGACAAGCATTACCAGTGTGTTGCTCTTCCATTTGGCCAAGCAACAGCTCCAATAATCTTTTTGAAGGTTTTCAGTGCCCTTCTATCTGTAATCAGAGAGCAGGGTATTGCGGTGTTTCCTTATTTTGACGATATCTTGGTACTGGCTCAATCTTTTCATTTAGCATAATCTCACACAAATCAACGTGTGTTGTTTCTTCGAAGACATGGTTGGAGGATCAATTTACCAAACAGTTCCTTGATTCCTCAGACAAAGGTCACCTTTTTAGGTTTTCAGATAGATTCAGTGTCCATAACTTTGTCTTTGACAAGAGACGAATGAAATTGGTTTCTGCCTGTCGAAACCTTCGGTCTCGATCATTCCTTTCAGTGGCTATGTGCATGGAAGTTTTAGGTCTCATGACTGCAGCATCGGACGCGATCCCCTTTGCTCATTTTCATATGAGGCTTCTGCAGCTTTGCATGCTGAATCAATGGTGCAGGGATTATACTCGGATATCACAGCTAATATACTTAAATCCCAACATTCAACTCTCTCTGTCCTGGTGGTTAGTCCGTTGTCGGATTATTCAAGGGGCCTCTTTTGTTCGTCCTGCCTGGACTGCGATTTCAACAGATGCAATTCTCACAGGTTGGGGAGCTGTTTGGGGGTCTCTGACAACACAAGGAGTTTGGAATCCTCAAGAGGTGAGGTTACCAATCAATGTTTTAGAACTCTGTGCTATTTTCAGGGCTCTTCAGGCTTGGCCACTATTAAAAAGAGAATTATTCATTCGTTTTCAGACAGAGAATATCACAACTGTGGCATATGTCAATCATCAAGGAGGGACTTGCAGTCCTTTAGCGATGAAAGAAGTATTTTGTATACTTTCTTGGGCGGAATCCAACTCCTGTCTAATTTATGTGATACATATTCCAGGTGTATACAATTGGGAAGCGGATTATCTCAGTCGTCAGTCTTTGCATCCAGGGAAGAGGTCTCTCCATCCAGATGTATTTTGTCAGATTGTACAGATGTGGGGTCTCCCCAAAATAGATCTGATGGCTTCTCATCTAAACAAGAAGCTTCCCGGGTACCTTTCCAGGTCCAGGGATCCTCAGGCGGAGATGGTGGATGCGTTGGCAGTTCCTTGGTTTTACCAACCTGCTTATATTTTTCCGCCTCTAGTTCTCCTTCCAAGTGTGATCTCCAAGATCATATTGGAACAATTGTATGTGTTTCTGATAGCACCAGCATGGCCTCACAGGTTTTGGTATGCGGACTTTGTCCTGATGTCCAGTTGCCAACCTTGGCCACTTCCTTTAAGGCCAGACCTTCTGTCTCAAGGGCCGTTTTTCCATCAGGATCTTAAATCACTAATTTTGAAGGTATGGAAATCTCAACGCTTAGTGCTTAGTCATAGAGGTTTCTCTGACTCAGTGATTAATACTATGCTACAGGCTCATAAGTCTGTTTCAAGAAAGATTTATTATCTGGTTTGGAAAACCTATATATCACTGTGTTTTTCTCAGAAATTTTCTTGCCATTCTTTTAGAATTCCTAGAATTGTAAAGTTTCTTCAGGGTGGTTTGGATAAAGGTTTGTCTGCAAGTACTTTGAAGGGACAAATCTCTGCTCTTTCTGTTTTATTTCACAGAAAAATTGCTACATTTCCTGATATTCACCGTTTTGTTCAGGCTTTGGTTCGTATCAAGCCTGTTATTAAATCAATCTCTCCTCCTTGGGGTCTTAATTTTGTTTTGAAGGCTTTGCAGGCTCCTCCTTTTGAGCCTATGCATTCTTTGGATATTAAACTACTTTCTTGGAAAGTGTTCCTTTCAGCTTTCTCTTCAGCTAGAAGAGTTTCTGAATTGTCCGCTCTCTCTTGTGAGTCTCCTTTTCTGATTTTCCATCACGATAAGGCTGTTTTGCGGATTTAGTTTAAATTTCTTCCTAAGGTTGTGAATTCTAACAACATTAGTAGGGAAATTGTTGTTCCTTCCTTGTGTCCTAATTCCAAGAATTCTCTTGAAAGATCTATATGTTGAAGCTACTAAAGATTTCAGGAAGACTTCTAGTCTATTTGTTGTTTTTTCTGGTCCTAGGTAAGGTCAGAAAGCCTCTGCCATTTCTTTGGCATCTTGGTTCAAGCTTTTGATTCACAAGGCTTATATAGAGTCAGGACAGTCTCCGCATCAGAGAATTACAGCTCATTCTACTAGATCAGTCGCAACTTCTTGGGCTTTTAAGAATAAAGCTTTGGTTGATCAGATTTCCAAAGCAGCAACTTGGTCTTCTTTGCATACATTTACTAAATTTTACCATTTTTATGTATTTGCTTCTTCTGAAGCAGTCTTTGGTAGAAACGGTCTTCAGGCAGCTGTTTCAGTTGAATTCTTCTGCTTATGATTTAAGTTTTTTTTCTTGAAATTTATGTGAAATTTTTTAAGAAAGGCTTCTTTTTTTGTGGATTTCATTTTTTTCAGCGGAAATAGCTGTTTTTATTTTATCCCTCCCTTTCTAGTGACTCTTCTGTGGTCTCCCACATCTTGGGTATTTCTATCCCATACGTCACTAGCTCATGGACTCTTGCCAATTACATGAAAGAAAACATAATTTATGTAAGAACTTACCTGATAAATTAATTTCTTTCATATTGGCAAGATTCCATGAGGCCCATACATATATAGAAGTGCATTGGAGCCCTTTGTTCTTAAGAAGATGAAATCCTGTAAAAGCATATTCATGCAATGTTCATATTTAATAAAAATTTTAACTATGTATTTTCAGTAATTTTTTTACATTCCAATGTACTGCTTATAGCAGAATATGTTCTATGTATTTCTTAATATGTATTCCTATATATACCTACAGTTGTGCTCATAAGTTTAGAATTTATGATTTCTTGGCCATTTTTCAGAGAATATGAATGATAACACAAAAAACTTTTCTTTCACTTATGGTTAGTGTTTGGCTGAAGCCATTTATTATCAATCAACTGTGTTTACTCTTTTTAAATCATAATAACAGAAACTACCCAAATGACCCTGATCAAAAGTTTACATACCCCAGTTCTTAATACCGTGTATTGCCCCCTTTAACATCAATGACAGCTTGAAGTATTTTGTGGTATTTGTGGATGAGGCTCTTTATCTTCTCAGATGGTAAAGCAGCCCATTATTCCTGGCAAAAAGCCTCCAGTTCCTGTAAATTCTTGGGCTGTCTTGCATGAACTGCATGTTTGAGATCTCCCCAGAGTT